>NC_069502.1:587422547-587553875 GCF_027579735.1 Bombina bombina
TCTTGAATCCAGCCGACGCAGAGCCATCTTCTTCCATCGACGGCCTAACACCGAATGAAGGTTCCTTTAAATGACGTCATCCAAGATGGCGTCCCTTGAATTCCGATTGGCTGATAGGATTCTATCAGCAAATTGGAATTAAGGTAGGAAAAATCCGATTGGCTGATGCAATCAGCCAATCGGATTGAGCTTGCATTCTATTGGTTGCATTCTATTGGTAGACGCAATCAACCAATCGGATTTTTCCTACCTTAATTCCGATTGGCTGATAGAATCCTATCAGCCAATCGGAATTCGAGGGACGCCATCTTGGATGACGTCATTTAAAGAAACTGTCATTCGTCGTCGTGCTGGATGGATGCTCCGCGCCGTATGTCTTCAAGATGGAGTTGCTCCTCGTCGGATGGATGAAGATAGAAGATGCCGCTTGGATGAAGCCTTCTCCCGGTCCGGATGTCCTCTTCTACTCGGATAGGATGAAGACTTCTGCCGGTCTGGATGTCCTCTTCCGCCCCATCGGATGAAGACTTCTGGACGGATCGGAGGACCACTTGTGCCTGGCTGGGTGAAGACGGCTCAAGGTAGGGTGATCTTCAATGGGGTAGTGGTTTTTTAAGGGGGTATTGGGTGGGTTTTAGAGTAGGGGTGTGTGAGTGGTGGGTTTTAATGTTGGGGGGTATTGTATTCTTTTCTTACAGGTAAAAGAGCTGATTACTTTTGGGCAATGCCCCGCAAAAGGCCCTTTTAAGGGCTATTTGCAATTTAGTATAGGGTAGGGCATTTTATTATTTTGGGGGGCTTTTTTATTTTATATCGGGTCTTAGATTAGGTGTAATTAGTATAAACTTCTTGTAAATTTGGGGGGTTTTTTCCTGTAATTTAGTGTTTGTTTGTTTTCGTAATTTAGTTTATTGAATTTAATTGTGATTAATTGTAGGTAGTTTAGGTAATTTATTTAATGATAGTGTAGTGTTAGGTGTAATTGTAACTTAGGTTAGGATTTATTTTACAGGTAATTTTGTAATTATTTTAACTAGGTAGCTATTAAATAGCTATTAACTATTTAATAGCTATTGTACATAGTTAAAATAAATACAAAGTTGCCTGTAAAATAAATATAAATCCTAAGCTAGCTACAAATGTAACTATTAGTTATATTGTAGCTATCTTAGGGTTTATTTTATCGGTAAGTATTTAGTTTTAAATAGGAATCATTTATTTAATTTTAGTCAATTTATTTAGATGTATTTAAATTATATTTAAGTTAGGGGGGGTTAGGTTTAGACTTAGGTTTAGGGGTTAATACCTTTAATATAGTAGCGGCGACGTTGGGGGTAGCAGATTAGGGGTTAATAAATGTAAGTAGGTGTCTGCGATGTTAGTGCAGGCAGATTAGGGGTTAATACAATTTAACTAGTGTTTGCGAGGCGGGAGTGCAGCGATTTAGGGGTTAATACATTTATTAAAGTGGCGGCAATGTCTGGTCGGCAGATTAGGGGTTAATAAATGTAGGCAGGTGGCGGCGACGTTGGGGTCGGCAGATTAGGGGATAATAAATATAATATAGGTGTCGGCGATGTTAGGGGCAGCAGATTAGGGGTTCATAGGTATAATGTAGGTGGCAGCGATGTCCGGTCGGCAGATTAGGGGTTAAAAAAAAATATTATAGTGTTTGCCTTGGTTTAGGGGTTAATAGGTAGTTTATGGGTCTTAGTGTACTTTTTAGCACTTTAGTTAAGAGCTTTATGTTCCAGCGTTAGCCCATAAAACTCTTAACTACTGACTTTTAAATGCGGTAGGAGTCTTGACAGGAGAGGGTCTACCGCTCACTTCTTCCAAGACTTGTAATACCGGCGTTAGGCAAGTCCCATTAAAAAGATAGGATACGCAATTGACGTAAGGGGATTTGCGGTAGCCTCGAGTCGCGGAAGAAAAGTGAGCGGTACACCTGTACCTGCCTGACTCGTAATACCAGCGGGCGTTAAAAAGCAGCATTAGGATCCATTAATGCTGCTTTTTAAGGCTGACGCCAAACTCGTGATCTAGCCGTTCGTTTTTTGGAACTTTGTAATGTTTTAATGTAGAATTAAATTATTTGAGTAGGGTTAGGTGTTTAAATATATAATATATTTATTTTAATTTGTAGTTTTATGTTATTTTAGTATAAAAGTTAGGTTAGATTAATTATTAATTTAATTTAGTTTAATGTAATTTTATTATAATAGTTAGGGTAGGTTAATTAATAGTTTAATATAGTTTAATGCAATTTTATTATAATAGGTTAGATTAATTAGTAATTTAATATAGTTTAATGTAATTTTATTATAACAGTTATGGTAGGTTAATTAGTAGTTTAATATAGTTTAATTTAATTTTAAAGGTAAGTTTAAATTTATTACAAGATATGAATGAGTTAATATTTAATATAAAGTTAACGGGATGTTAGGTTTAGGGATTAATAGGTTAATTTAGTTTATGGCAATGTGGGGGGCTGGCGGTTTAGGGGTTAATACATTTAGTCAGTTGCGGTGGGCTCCGGGACCGACAGGATAGGGGTTCATAACTTTATGTAGGTGGCGGCGGTATAGGGGGTGGCAGATTAGGAGTTGATAAGTATAATGTAGGTGGTGGTGGACTCTGGGAGCGGCAGTTTAGGGGTTAATAAGTTTATTTAGTTGCAGCGGGGTCCGGGAGCGGCGGGATAGGGGTAAATAACTTTTATTTAGGTGGCGGCGGTGTAGGGGGCGGCAGATTAGGGGTGTTTAGACTCGGGGTACATGTTAGGGTGTTAGGTGTAAACATAACTTTTATTCTCCCATAGGAATCAATGGGATATCGGGCAGCAGCGAACATAAGCTTTCGCTGCTTTCAGACTCCCATTGATTCCTATGGCATCCGCCACCTCCAGGGCGGCGGATTGAAAACCAGGTACGCTGGGCCGGAATAGCTGCGAGCGTACCTGGTAGTTATTTGATAACTAGCAAAAGTAGTCAGTGCCGAATTTGCATTCGGAACATCTGTAGTGACGTAAGCATCGATCTGTGTCGGACTGAGACCGGCGGATCATATGTTATGTCACAAATTTCTACGTTTGCCGGTCTGTAGCCTTTGATAAATAAGGCGAATCAAGCTCTCCACAATTACGCTGCGGAATTCCAGCGTATTTGCGGTTGACGGCTTGATAGGCCTATGTCTAATTTAAAACTAGAATATTTTCTTAGCAACTCAATAATTATGATTTATACTCTGTTCTTTTTCCATTTCTTGTTAGCAGCTTTTTTCTTTTACCTTTAATTAGCCTCTCAGGTCTTGTCCCTGGTAAAGTCCACATTGCTTGAGCCAAATGACCAAACACTGTGGCATCTAAGGTTGAAAACTTTGGTCCCATGAGGTATTTTTTATCACCTGAAACAAAACAATGTTTAAACAAACACACATTAATCGACTTGTTAAAGGGTCGTGAAACCCCAAAAAAATATTTCATGATTTAGACACAGCATAAATTTTGAACAACTTTTCAATTTACTTCTATTATCAAATTTGCTTCATACTTTTGGTATTCTTTGTTGAAGGAGCAGTAATACACAACTGGGAGCTAGCTGAAAACCTTAGGTGAGTTAATGACAAAAGCCATATATGTGCAGCCACCAATCAGCAGCTAGCTTCTTTTAGTACATTAAAGCTCCTAGCAATACCAAAATAATGAAGCCAATTAGATAGCAGGAATATATATTAATGTTGTTTAAACTTGCATGCATTAACTCATTAAAGTTTAATTTTGACTTTACTGTCCCTTTAAATAAATCAACACTAAAAAAAAAAATTGGTAGTAGTTATATTTATGGCATTTACAATTAACTGAACCATAAAAATATAGTAACATGGACCTAGCTCGTATGTGAGCCACTGCAGCTAGCAACAAAACTGCAGCATAGCAACAGCCCTGTCACAATCAATAACTGTGTGTCAGCTGCTGAAGAAAGCAACCAGCTCAAGCTGTGTAGCAGCTGCTGATTAATAGAAACAGCAATCACTTTCTACAGAAGCTGCTAAGACATAACCCTACTAATAGCTGCTAAGACATAACCCTACTAATAGCTGCTAAGACATAACCCTACTAATAGCTGCTAAGACATAACCCTACTAATAGCTGCTAAGACATAACCCTACTAATAGCTGCTAAGACATAACCCTACTAATAGCTGCTAAGACATAACCCTACTAATAGCTGCTAAGACATAACCCTACTAATAGCTGCTAAGACATAACCCTACTAATAGCTGCTAAGACATAACCCTACTAATAGCTGCTAAGACATAACCCTACTAATAGCTGCTAAGACATAACCCTACTAATAGCTGCTAAGACATAACCCTACTAATATACACCCTAGCTGTGATCCTGCCCCAGTGACATACCCCTATAAACCAGCAGACCTTCCACTCAACCACCCAAACATCTATTCAAAGAATGTACATGTTCCATTTTAACAGTGATCCTGACCATCATTCAGATACTTTCAGGTGGGTAGAGGAGACTCAGCGTGCAGTGAGCTACAGTCAAGGGGGCTCTTTGGCTGATGGCCATAAATATGTTTTAGGACATATTTTTAAATAAAGTACATTTTTGTTTTTTAAGAAGCATTGGGAGAAGTGATAGATGTTACTGGTTCTGTATTAATGGTTTCACAAAGGCACAGATAGAATTAGTGGGGTTGCATGTGGGGGTATCATGTGAGTGTTTGTTACTGGCAGAGGGGCCATAGTTGAGGTTTTGGTGGGGAGTCATCTGGAGAGACTCTGTTTGCCATTATGGGGGTATTGTTCTGGGACAATGTTAACAAATAATAATAATAATAATAGTAACAAATGCAGAATATTAACTTTTATTAGCTTTGTTTCCAATACAATATGAAGCTGCGACTGAAGTGGCCATGGGCTTTATATTATAAATAGGTAAAGCGATGTACTGTAATGTGTTGTACTTTACCTAGTAACCCAGCTAGAGATCTCATATCTTTCTCCATCAGCGTGTAAATTTCTTCTTCAGAGAAGCGCCCGATGCCTTGCCCGTACATTTCTCGTTTCACTATGCCTTTTGTAAGGTGGCATAGAATCCATTTCAGTAAATCACTAAGGGGTCCATTAATAGACAGCATTTTCTGGGTCTCATGTAGATTGTCCACCCACTGGCAATATGCTAATGTCCTGCAAGAACACAAACATTTCAGTTTTATATATTCTACCTTCACTAGTTTTTGTGTTAACACAAATATTTAACCAAGTTTGATCTCCTTCTTGCATATTTTTGGCAACTGTAGATGATATCAGCAAGAGATGTTATTATTAGACATAAGCAATATTATCACTCTCTTATAAATGTATAATTGGAAAGATGTAGGTTTAGAGCTGTAATACTGAATATAATGCTAAACTGTGCTAAGCAGTTAATTCCAAGACGATGGAAAAGTGTAGATATTCCATCTAGAGAGGAATGGATAAACTCCATAACTTTAACATTATCCTTGGAGAAGTACCATTATGGTTTGGTGCATAAATTGGAAGAATATTATGCTATTGTGTTTATATGGGAAGAATACTTGTATGCTGAAAAAGCAATGAGCTCATGATGCCTTTGACATTGAACTATTTAAAAATACTAACTCTGTATCGGCTAGATTTAGAGTTTTGTCGGTAAGGACCAGCGTAGCTAACGCCGGCTTTTTTCTGGCCGCACCATAAAAATAACTCTGGTATTGAGAGTCCACATAAAGGCTGCGTTAGGCTCCAAAAAAGGAGCGTAGAGCATATTTAACGCAGCTTCAACTCTCGATACCAGAGTTGCTTACGCAAGCGGCCAGCCTCAAAAACGTGCTCGTGCACGATTCCCCCATAGAAAACAATGGGGCTGTTTGAGCTGAAAAAAAACCTAACACCTACAAAAAAGCCGCGTTCAGCTCCTAACGCAGCCCCATTGTTTGCTATGCGTAAACACTTCCTACGTCTGCACCTAACACTCTAACATGTACCCCGAGTCTAAACACCCCTAACCTTACACTTATTAACCCCTATTCTGCCGCCCCCGCTATCGCTGACCCCTGCATATTATTATTAACCCCTAATCTACCGCTCCAGACACCGTCGTTACTTACATTATCCCTATGTACCCCTAATCTGCTGCCCTAACATCGCCGACCCCTATATTATATTTATTAACCCCTAATCTGCCCCCCACAACGTCGCCTCCACCTGCCTACACTTATTAACCCCTAATCTGCCGAGCGGACCTGAGCGCTACTATAATAAAGTTATTAACCCCTAATCCGCCTCACTAACCCTATAATAAATAGTATTAACCCCTAATCTGCCCTCCCTAACATCGCCGACACCTAACTTCAATTATTAACCCCTAATCTGCCGACCGGAGCTCACCGCTATTCTAATAAATGTATTAACCCCTAAAGCTAAGTCTAACCCTAACACTAACACCCCCCTAAGTTAAATATAATTTACATCTAACAAAATTAATTAACTCTTATTAAATAAATTATTCCTATTTAAAGCTAAATACTTACCTGTAAAATAAATCCTAATATAGCTACAATATAAATTATAATTACATTGTAGCTATTTTAGGATTAATATTTATTTTACAGGCAACTTTGTAATTATTTTAACCAGGTACAATAGCTATTAAATAGTTAAGAACTATTTAATAGTTACCTAGTTAAAATAATTACAAAATTACCTGTCAAATAAATCCTAACCTAAGTTACAATTAAACCTAACACTATACTATCATTAAATTAATTAACTAAAATACCTACAATTACCTACAATTAAACCTAACACTACACTATCAATACATTAATTAAATACAATATCTACAAATAACTACAATGAAATAAACTAACTAAAGTACAAAAAATAAAAAAGAACTAAGTTACAAAAAATAAAAAAATATCTACAAACATAAGAAAAATATTACAACAATTTTAAACTAATTACACCTAATCTAAGCCCCCTAATAAAACAACAAAGCCCCCCAAAATAAAAAATGCCCTACCCTATTCTAAATTACTAAAGTTAAAAGCTCTTTTACCTTACCAGCCCTGAACAGGGCCCTTTGCGGGGCATGCCCCAAGAAGTTCAGCTCTTTTGCCTGTAAAAAAAACATACAATACCCCCCCCCCAACATTACAACCCACCACCCACATACCCCTAATCTAACCCAAACCCCCCTTAAATAAACCTAACACTAAGCCCCTGAAGATCTTCCTACCTTGTCTTCACCATACCAGGTTCACTGATCGGTCCTGAAGAGCTCCTCCGATGTCCTGATCCAAGCCCAAGCGGGGGGCTGAAGATGTCCATGATCCGGTAGAAGTCTTCATCCAAGTGGGGCAGAAGAGGTCTTCGATCCCATTGAAGTCTTCATCCAGGCGGCATCTTCTATCGACATCCATCTGGAACGGAGCGGCAGCATCCTGAAGACCTCCGACGCGGAACATCCATCCTGGCCGACGACTGAACGACGAATGACGGTTCCTTTAAATGACGTCATCCAAGATGGCGTCCCTCGAATTCCGATTGGCTGATAGGATTCTATCAGCCAATCGGAATTAAGGTAGGAATATTCTGAATGGCTGATGGAATCAGCCAATCAGAATCAAGTTCAATCCGATTGGCTGATCCAATCAGCCAATCAGATTGAGCTCGCATTCTATTGGCTGTTCCGATAGAAGATGCCGCCTGGATGAAGACTTCAATCGGATGGAAGACCTCTTCTGCCCCGCTTGGATGAAGACTTCAATCGGATGGAAGACCTCTTCTGCCCCGCTTGGATGAAGACTTCTACCGGATCATGGACATCTTCAGCCCCCCGCTTGGGCTTGGATCAGGACATCGGAGGAGCTCTTCAGGACCGATCGGTGAACTTGGTATGGTGAAGACAAGGTAGGAAGATCTTCAGGGGCTTAGTGTTAGGTTTATTTAAGGGGGGTTTGGGTTAGATTAGGGGTATGTGGGTGGTGGGTTGTAATGTTGGGGGGGGTATTGTATGTTTTTTTTACAGGCAAAAGAGCTGAACTTCTTGGGGCATGCCCCGCAAAGGGCCCTGTTCAGGGCTGGTAAGGTAAAAGAGCTTTTAACTTTAGTAATTTAGAATAGGGTAGGGCATTTTTTATTTTGGGGGGCTTTGTTGTTTTATTAGGGGGCTTAGAGTAGGTGTAATTAGTTTAAAATTGTTGTAATATTTTTCTTATGTTTGTAGATATTTTTTTATTTTTTGTAACTTAGTTCTTTTTTATTTTTTGTACTTTAGTTAGTTTATTTCATTGTAGTTATTTGTAGGTTTTGTATTTAATTAATGTATTGATAGTGTAGTGTTAGGTTTAATTGTAGGTAATTGTAGGTATTTTATTTAATTAATTTAATGATAGTATAGTGTTAGGTTTAATTGTAACTTAGGTTAGGATTTATTTGACAGGTAATTTTGTAATTATTTTAACTAGGTAACTATTAAATAGTTCTTAACTATTTAATAGCTATTGTACCTGGTTAAAATAATTACAAAGTTGCCTGTAAAATAAAAATTAATCCTAAAATAGCTACAATGTAATTATAATTTATATTGTAGCTATATTAGGATTTATTTTACAGGTAAGTATTTAGCTTTAAATAGGAATAATTTATTTAATAAGAGTTAATTAATTTCGTTAGATGTAAATTATATTTAACTTAGGGGGGTGTTAGTGTTAGGGTTAGACTTAGCTTTAGGGGTTAATACATTTATTAGAATAGCGGTGAGCTCCGGTCGGCAGATTAGGGGTTAATAATTGAAGTTAGGTGTCGGCGATGTTAGGGAGGGCAGATTAGGGGTTAATACTATTTATTATAGGGTTAGTGAGGCGGATTAGGGGTTAATAACTTTATTATAGTAGCGCTCAGGTCCGCTCGGCAGATTAGGGGTTAATAAGTGTAGGCAGGTGGGGGAGACGTTGTGGGGGGCAGATTAGGGGTTAATAAATATAATATAGGGGTCGGCGGTGTTAGGGGCAGCAGATTAGGGGTACATAAGGATAACGTAGGTGGCGGCGCTTTGCGGTCGGCAGATTAGGGGTTAATAAGTGTAGGTAGCTGGCGGCGACATTGTGGGGGGCAGGTTAGGGGTTACTAAATATAATATAGGGGTCGGCAGTGTTAGGGGCAGCAGATTAGGGGTACATAAGGATAACGTAGTTGGCGTTCGGCAGATTAGGGGTTAAAAAAATTTAATCGAGTGTCGGCGATGTGGGGGGACCTCGGTTTAGGGGTACATAGGTAGTTTATGGGTGTTAGTGTACTTTAGAGTACAGTAGTTAAGAGCTTTATGAACCGGCGTTAGCCCAGAAAGCTCTTAACTTCTGACTTTTTTCCTGCGGCTGGAGTTTTGTCGTTAGAGTTCTAACGCTCACTTCAGCCACGACTCTAAATACCGGAGTTAGAAAAATCCCATTGAAAAGATAGGATACGCAATTTACGTAAGGGGATCTGCGGTATGGAAAAGTTGCGGCTGAAAAGTGAGCATTAGACCCTTTTTTGAGTGAATCCAAATACCAGAGTTAGCCTAAAACCAGCGTTAGGAGCCTCTAACGCTGGTTTTCACGGCTAACGCCAAACTCCAAATCTAGGCCTAAGTCTATCCATACTTGAATTAATAGAATTATATTGATGATGTATTGTTTGTGTAGCAGCTGAGACTTGAAATGTATTATCGTATTACAACTGTTATTGTTTTGATTTATATCAATAAAGAAAACTTTTCAAAAAAAAAAAATGTATAATTGGAAGCAAACAGTTCTGATTAAATTGTATGTTTCTATTTTTAGTTGTTTGTTAAGGCTTACACAGTAATACCCAGAATGTTTAAAGGGACATGAAACCCACATTTTTTCTTTCGTGATTTAGAAAGAACATGTGATTTTAAACAACTTTCTAATTTACTTCTATTATCTATTTTGCTTTATTCTCTTGATATCCTTTGCTGAAAAGTATATCTAGGTAGGCTTAGTAGCTTCTAATTGGTGGCTGGACATAGATGCCTCATGTGATTGGCTCACCCATGTGCATTACTTTTTCTTCAGCTAAGAATATCTAAAGAATGAAGCAAATTCTATAATAGAAGTAAATTGGAATGTTGTTTAAAATTATATTCTCTACCTGAATCGTGAAATAAAATGTTTGGGTTTAGTGTCCCTTTAATTATGGTTGCATTGACACATGAAAGAGCAAACAGTGGCCACCCTTTCTTTGGTTCTCTAAGTAGTGGAATCTTAATAGTAATTAATATGCATTTTTTTGAGTAATCTTTTTATTCATGTCTCATGCAACAGTGGGGATAATGACCATATTTATGTGCCTGCTCCTTGGTAGGTATTTTGTTCTGATCATAGCGAAATATTGGTGATGTGGTTTTTGTGATTTTACAAATTAGGGTCATACTTTGAATATTTATGTGCATCTTTTAGAAATTGTATTGCACTGACAACTTCAGTTTCCCAGCTTCATAACTTTCTATGAGCCTGATGATTAAAGATTTGAGATAAATTATATTGCAGAATTAACAAGGGCTTTAACTCAATGAATTTTATAAGGAAAATGACAGAACCTGGAAGTTCCAGAGAGAAATGAAAAATGCCTTCCATAGAAAGTAATGATGTTCTCTAGGGTACAGAATTTCACAGGGAAGATTGGAGTCAATAGGAGAACACATGAATTAAACTGAAATGTTTTCACTACAATTTAACTTGCTTTTGCCTATAGTTTAGTATGTATTACTTTTCTCTCAGTTAAATAAGTGTATTGTGAATTTTGTGCAAACTATGCCTACATACAGCTGGCAAGAAAAATCAGAGAGACCATGAGAATTGGGAGAGAGCTTGAGACATACCCTGTGAACTCCCCTGTTCAGCCCAAGGAATTACCCTGTCCCTCCCACTTTCTGAAGCTGTTAATTGTAAAGCAAATACAAAGTGCAATGTAATGTGTACAAGATACACATAAATATACAAAGTATGACCATAATTTGTTAAAGTAACTGATAATTTATCTTGGTTATTTTGTGCAAGTTCATATAATTATGGTGTACAGTTGTATGTGAACTAAAGGGAAGATAATTTTGATAAATGTGTGTGTATCCCACCCCAAAAAAATGTTCAGCGGATACCCATCAAATAGTATCATATGCTCACTTCCTGCAAATGCTTGTTGGAAAATATGTGCTTGCAACTAATGCTTATTGACTGATACACACTCCCTAGTTAGTTGATAGGTACAATGGCCACTAGCACAAAGTACACAACAGATGCTACTCTATTAGTTGCAGTTTAATTTTAAACAGTGTTGACTTCACACACAAAAAAATCAATGTTAAAATGCTGCTATTTCTTAAGGATGATAGAAAAACTTAAATTTCAATGCCCATTTAAGCAATAACAATTTCTCAAATGAAAACTATATATAAATTCTACAGCGCTACTCTCTGTGGGTAAATACACAATTTAGTAGACCAGTTTGTATAAGCCCAATAATGCCTACAGAAGTACAGTATTACAAATGCAGCCTATGCACACAAATTGAGATACACAGACTTATATACGGTTTCGTGGGAGGTGTATAATGTCCATACAATCTCTGCGTTATACCGCAATTATTATATAGCAGTATTTTAGGAACCAATGATTGACAACAGCAAAGAAACTTCTAATGGTGAGTCCTTAAGCGGTCTCTCAGTTCACTTACTTCTGTGTCCTCAATCGTATGAGGTAAGTGATGAGTGGTATAGACAGGTCCCAAATGGAACAAGATTCCTTCCGTTTTAGCCAATTTCTTTTCCTCAGGCTCACTTCAGCGTTACCCTTCCTTCTCTTTTCCCCCTCTTATATACGATTAGCCCGCTTGTCACAGGAACTCCAGTATGTATATTTTAGGGATAAAGAAGGGGACCAAACATAGTGTGATACCGTACAATCAGTGTATAATTTATTACAAATAAAAAGTGGTACTCACAAGTCTGTCCTCAAACATATGAGGTATAGATACAGCGTATAAAAATATCAGTAAAAGTTCAGCTGGAACTCAGTGCCCGCGGGACACCACAGTAGAACCAGGCAATATACATTGTTTTTGGGAACAGCCAGATCCAACACCCAGGCTACCTGGGTGTTGGATCTGGCTAATCGTATATAAGAGGGCTAATCATATATAAGAGGGGCTAATCGTATATAAGAGGGGGAAAAGAGAAGGAAGGGTAACGCTGAAGTGAGCCTGAGGAAAATAAATTGGCTAAAACGGAAGGAATCTCGTTCCATTTGGGACCTGTCTATACCACTCATCACTTACCTCATACGATTGAGGACACAGAAGTAAGTGAACTGAGAGACCGCTTAAGGACTCGCCATTAGAAGTGTCTTTGCTGTTGTCAATCATTGGTTCCTAAAATACTGCTATATAATAATTGCGGTATAACGCAGAGATTGTATGGACATTAATTATACACCTCCCATGAAACCGTATATAAGTCTGTGCATCTCAATTTGTGTGCATAGGCTGCATTTGTAATACTGTACTTCTGTAGGCATTATTGGGCGTATACAAACTGGTCTACTAAATTGTGTATATACCCACAGAGAGTAGCGCTGTAGAATTTACACTATCTTTCTTATCTAATACTTATCCAGTGTCCAGAATTTAAAGGGCAAACTCTGAACACTTTTACACTGTTCATTCCAGCAGCTTCTCTCCATTACCTACACAATTGTGCGCCTCCAGCACAGTTGCCTGTCCCTACAAGCACTGTGCTTCAAAAAAGTCTCTTATTTACTTTTACATATATATAAAGAGAGAGAGAGAGAGTTGAGTTTTTTGAGTTCAGCGCACATAGAATGGAGAAAAACAAAAACAAATTATGGTGCAGTATGTCAGTACTAGGCAATCAAAAACTAAAAGTGAGATTTAAATGCTGTAAGTACAGCTGAAAGTAAATTCCTTGTGGTGGTTTTGAGCTCTGAAAAGCTCTCAGAGTTCAGGTGGATAAGTTGGTGTTTATGATGGAAAACCGTAATAAATAGTTACATGAACTGCTGTAAATACAGCTAGATGATGATTCCTTTTGGTTTTTTGAGCTCTAGATAGCTCACAATATCTGGATGGATGTGGATTCTTAAGCCTGTCAGTGACAGGGTCCGTTGCTGAAGTGTTTGAAGCTTGGTCTCCCTGGACAGGAAGTGATGTCACGCCCACTTCTGACGTATTGTGAGCTATCTAGAGCTCAAAAAACCTCAAGGAATCATCATCTAGCTGTATTTACAGCAGTACATGTAACTATTTATCACGGTTTTCCATCATAAACACCAACTTATCCACCTGAACTCTGGGAGTTTTCAGAGCTCAAAACCACCACAAGGAATTTACTTTCAGCTGTACTTACAGCATCCTATACCACAATATCACTAACTTTTATCAGCTAGCTGTTTTTGCACCAGCCCTGATAAAAAAAACTCACTACTGGATTTAAAGAAATATACTATATTTCATCTGCTCACCTATTTCTGTCCCTGATCTGGACTATTATTAAAGAGGATTTCTGTTTATCATTTTTTATTGGACATTGGAAAATAAAAGTGTTTTTATTTTAAATTTCACTTTGTGTCCTTGCAAGCATCATTTATACACATCTCATGAGTGCTGCAATTAATATCCACAATTGATCTCATAGTATGTAAACTGAGCACTAATTGGTTTGCATACATAAAGTTTATACCATACTCCAGAGAGGAGAAGCCTTTCAAGTATAAAGAAGGGGAAAAGAAATAAACAGCAACAAGAAAAGAAATCCAGCAAAAAGAATTAAAGTGTCTCTACCTAACTCCAGAGAGGAGAAGTTTGTCTGAAATACCAACATATTTCTACTCCAGGGATATCAAGATTTCCACCTGCTAAAAGTTTC
Source organism: Bombina bombina (assembly GCF_027579735.1). Classification (NCBI taxonomy): domain Eukaryota; kingdom Metazoa; phylum Chordata; class Amphibia; order Anura; family Bombinatoridae; genus Bombina; species Bombina bombina. The sequence continues at coordinate 587,436,534 of NC_069502.1, forward strand.
TGCATACCAGCTGGAAACATCTTTACCACAGATAGGGATTACATCCCTTCCATGATTCCAACATACCTCACATGTTTGAGGTTAAACAAGGTGAGCACATTTAAATCTCACTTTTAGTTTTTGATTGCCTAGTACTGACATACTGCACCATACTTTGGTTTTGTTTTTGTTTTTCTCCATTCTATGTGCGCTGAACTCTGAAACTCAACTCCATACCTTTTTCCTTCACATTCCATTTGATGATAGGGGAATATTCAGAAACTAGCTGCCATTGAAATATATCAGGAGGAACTATTTAGAGCAAAATAACCACTTGCAACGTACACAGCGCAGATCAAGAAACACCCAAGCAATATATATATATATGTATAGATATATATATATATATATATATATATATATATATATATCTTTTATATAGGTGGCGAGAGTCCTCAAGCTAGTTACTGATGGGATATACATTCCTACCAGGAGGGAGCAAGGTTTCTCAAACCTCAAATGCCTATAAATACACCTCCCACCTCACTCATACCTCATGATGTGCTTGATTTCTTCAGTGAAAGGTGCTTCTAAGCATATTGAAGCCCAGATCCTCTCTAAGTGCAGTGTTTGTCTGAGGAATGTGAAGCGAGCATTGCCTGATGATACCATGCTTTCGCCTATGGGAAAGCTTTTTATAAGGCTTTCTGTAAATTGGTTGCAGTGATTCATCTGTGGCCTCCCTTAATAGATCGACATTATACTCTTGTACTATTACCTCTGCTGATATGTTTCAGTACTGGTTTGGCTGTCTGCTATATGTGGATGGGTGTCTTAAAGGTAAGTATGAAAATTAATATTTTTTAACAAAAACACTCTCAGCTATGGATTAGGCACTTTTTAAGTAAAGTTGTTATATATTGTTTATATATGCCTTAAGTCAATTATTTAGTGCTCCTTATATATTATAGCTGCACAACAGGTTTGTTCGAGTCTGAAACATATCTTAGTATGTCTTAGCATCTCTTGGCATGTATGGGCATGTCTTAAAAAAAAAAATCATGTCTTTCCAAATCACCCTGTGTTTTCATTTTTTTGTTAAAAGCTATATGCAGCACTTGTTATATCACTGCTTATTTCAATTGCTTTTTTTCAGTGCTTTTTTTATATATTAGCACTGTTTCCCACTCTCTCAAGCCTGCTTTATATAGGAGCATAGATATAAAATTGCAAACTATTTATATATTTTTTTATTTTTCGTTTTTTTGCAACTATGTCTCAAACTGAACCTGCCTCAGAAGTTACCATAGAAACTAAGCTGCTTGAACATATTTCTACAAAAAGATAAGTGTGTTTGTTGTTAAAGGCTGATCTGATTTCTTCAGCTCAATTATGTGGCTATTGTTTTAATATTTTGTTATATTCTGACAATATTTCTATGAGTATAAAAATCACTCAGCCAGATTACGAATTTTGCGTTATGAGCGGCTCGGTAATAACTTGCAAGTTATTTCCACCATTCACCTTTAAAAGTGCTGTTATTACAGGTTTTCCAAAAACCTGCGTTAGCGGGCAATATGGTTGCGTTGAGCTCCATACCGCACACAAATATCAGCACTGCTTTGAGCTGGTTTTACGTGCTCGTGCACGATTTCCCCATAGACATCAATGGGGAGAGCCGGCTAAAAAAAGCATAACACCTGTGTGACGGATACCCCGGATACCCCGACTGGGAAGCTCCACCAAACGGGTCCTGCTTCTTCCCTGCCGACTGCAGCTATGTAGCCTGCAAGTGACCACAGCCTGTAGCCACCCCTGATGCCCAAAAGCACCAGTATTCAGGGTCCCACCCTGTGGCAGACTCCCGCTACCCAGACTAGGTAGCTCTGCCAGAGGGTCCTTCCTCTGCCTGGAACAGGCTGCTATGTAGCTCAGGAAAGTGATTCGAGCAGGAGCCCACCCAAATAACTAGACAGACTAGCATTCAGGTGAAACAGGAACAGATTTTATTTAAAACACACACTCCTTTTATACAGACAGCTCATCTTGATAAGAACAGAAGAAAATGCCACAGTTTTCCCGCCATTCCCGCCCCTCCAGACAGCCCGGCACCTCCATAGGAGCCACAGTCTCACATAATACCAATACCTAGGGGTGGCGGTTTCGGCTCTTGGTCCCCAGATGCCACAGTCTAAAAATCAGCATGATTCATTACTGGGGACCGGAGTTACAGTCCATTGAAGTTATGGGGTTAGGGGTCTCCAAAAACCCCAGTTCCCAAAGGAGCTCCCCTCTGATAATTGCCACGGCTCTTGTCCTCCCTAGGGGCTACCAAACCCCAAAAGAGCAGAGCTCTGGGGCAAAGGGCTGCTGGAGCGACCAGGGGTAAAGTTAACGGTGTCCTGCTGTCCTGTGGCTGACCGGGAGTTCCAAGAGTTTGGCCAGCCTGAGAGGAGTTAGGCGGGTGTCCGTTGTGAGGCGGCCGACCGGCAGTTCCAGGGGCCCGGCCAGCCTAGGAGGGTTTTCCTGGTCATACACCAGCTCTTCACAAAACAAGCAAACAAAAGCTTCCAGAGATTGTGGTTGCTCTGAGGAGCCGAAAATAACTGAGACACAACAGGGGTGAGGTTGTAGGGGGAGTTGGGGGTAGCCTTAGCCGTCTGGTATCCATGACAACCTGCAATAACGGAGCATAAAGCTCCATAACACAGCCCCATTGATTCCTATGGGGAAAGAAAATGTATGTTTAAACCTAACACCCTAACATAAACCCCGAGTCTAAACACCCCTAATCTGCTGCCCCTGACATCGCGACACCTACATTACACTTATTAACCCTTAATCTGCCGCCCCTAACATTGCTGCCACCTACATTATGGTTATTAACCCCTAAACCTCTGGCCTCCCACATCACTAACACTAAATAAATATATTAACCCCTAAACCTAACCCTAAGTCTAACCCTAACTTTAATATAATTAAAATAAATCTAAACAAAACTTACTATCATTACCTAACTAATTCCTATTTAAAACTAAATACTTATCTGTAAAATAAACCCTAAGCTAGCTACAATATAACTAATAGTTACATTGTAGCTATCTTAGGTTTAATTTGTATTTCACAGCTAAATTTGTATTTATTTTAACTATGTAGACTAAAAAGTAAATAGTTATTAACTATTGACTAACTATCTAGTTAAAATAAATACAAATGTACCTGTAAAATAAAACCTATTCCGAGTTACATTAACACCTAACATTACACTAAAATTAAATAAATTACATTAATTAAATACAATTAAACTAAATTACAAAAAAACAATAAACACTAAATTACACAAAATAAAAAAGAAATTATCAAATATTTAAACTAATTACACCTAATCTAATAGCCCTATCAAAATATTAGGTTTATTGCGATGTGTGTGAATAGCGGATTAGGGGTTAATACATTTATTAGCTTTATTGCAATGTGGGTGTATGGCGTATTAGGGGTTAATATATTTATTAGCTTTATTGCGATGTGGGTGAATGGCGGATTAGGGGTTAATACATTTATTAGGTTTATTGCGATGTAGTTGAATGGCGGATTAGGGGTAATATACTTTATTAGTTATTGCGGTGGTGGTTGACAGGTAGATAGATATTGTGCATGCTTTAGGTGTTAGTTAATATTTTCAGGGAGTTACGGTGCTCACATTTTCAATATAAGGCTTACTGCGCCTGCTTATGTGTGGTGAGGTGAAAATGGAGTAAAATTTCTCCATTTTCGCTGCGTTAGTCCTTGCGCTGAATATGTGATACTGATTTGCGACGCGGTTCTATGTTAGCTTATGGGAGTAAAATTAGCGGGCAACGGGTGAAATATACGCGCCGCATTTATATGTGGCGCCTTATATGTGATAGCAAAACTGGACTAAAGACCGCCGTCACCGGCTTTTGCGGGCAACGCCTCATATGTAATCTTGCCCCTAGTTCCCAATAGTGCATAGTTGCTTCTTGAACATACGATAATAAGAGAATGGAGCAAATTTGAAGAAGTAAACTGGAAAGTTGTTTAAAACTATATAAACTAAATCACAAAAGAAAAACAATTGGGTTTGATGTCTCTTTAATCTATGTACCCATTACCTTTAAGACATACACAACATAATGATTAATATAAGGCTAGCAGCAAGACCCAGCACCTTTAGTCTGGTTTTCCAATCAGCATTTACAGTAATTTCGTCAAGTGATGTAAATAATTTCACCACAAATGATTTCTTACGGTGAACTTACCAGTAAAAGTGCTCTTCAACCATTTTTGTCACTGCTCTGGAAACTGCTCTCTCATGAGGATTAAGGTTTTTGTTCAAACCAACACCAAGTTTATCTTCCAAAAAGTCAATAATGAATTCAGTACCAGACACTCTTGTGTTGTTATATTCTATCCATGGCATTTTCCCTTGAGGTGACAGTTTACCATCAAAGTAGTTCTGAATGTGGAAAGAAAAGCAACATTTGTATAAATAGATGTTATTCATACTAACATGCAGTGTTTGTGCTATTTAATGCAAGGCCCTCATTATAAGAACACAAAATACAACTTTACTAGAATAAAGGCTAGAACTGTCCAACTGGCAGAAGCAGATGCCCCAGGATATTTCTGTAATCCACCTCAGACCACAGACTACTTTCTCTTTTTTATTTATAGCTTAACACACTCATAAAAAAAGATAATTAAAGGGAAGGTAAAGTATATCTTTTTTTATAAATACATAGTTTATATCAGCAATTACGTACTGAATTGCACAATATTTACATACAAATTAATAAATCTGTCGTTTTATTAACCATTTACAAAACTACTTTCACTCTGGTGAGTATGTTTTTCGTATCTCCCTAAGTTGTGTCTAACCGAGTCTAGCTTTAAATGATTTTCATTCCCTCTAGGTATCTGAGAGAAGCACAATTTGTATACAAAGCAAGCTATTTTACAGCAAAAGCAAGCAAAATAATGAATTCATGTAAGCTGCAAAAATGTATTACTACTCATAATTAAACATTTTATATTGCAACCTCACATTATTTAATGACCCTTGTATTGAAGTACTGCAGTGGTGTGTGAAGACCTGGTAGCAGGGGTGTAACTAGACCTTCCTGGGTCAGAACCTATGGTGGGGCCTCCCATTTCAATACCGCCCTTTCGGAATATTTGCAATAAGCAGAAGCTGACCAACCAGGCACAAGAGGAGCTGTTTCTCTGTAACTGTGAATCATCCTACCCCCTTGGTTAGTCCACACCAAAGGATTTGTACTTCCTTCCTGTACAAATATGGGGGCAAACTAAATCAATACACTTTCCTTACACTGTGAACTGTTTTTGCACATAGAAGGGCCAGACATGATGACAGTGGAGCCCAACCACCATGTAGCGATGCCATACTGATTGCACGGCCAGATGGGCCCCTAGAGGTCCATTGAGACCTCTGTAGTTATGCCTCTGCCTGGTAGACTTCCATCTATTAAAATCCAGTACACATCACCAAGGTATATTTTTTACATGATTTTGTACATGCGCAGCCTTTGCTTAAAGGGACATAAAAGTGGAAAAAAGCACTTTATTATTTTATGAGTATTAACGTTATTGCAGATGCTGAAAAATACTTTGAGTTCATTTTATTCTCAATAAAATATTGATTGTAATGCTTAGCTAAGACCTTAAGTCCTTAAGACTTTTATAAAGTTTGGCCGGAATAAAGGCAGGTCCTGGTGATTTGCCTCCCTTAGCTGTATGTATGTGTGATAATACTTCATCTATAGAAATAGGTAGGTAGTTCTGAGAGTTCTTGTAGATTAACCTTAGGTGTGGTGCAGTTGTGCCAAAACTTATCTTTATTTAGAAAAAAGCACTTTATTATTACACAGTTGCTTACATATAACTATTTGCTCAACTCCTGCAAAGAGTTTAAACACATTAAATTCTGCTCCAATGAAGCAATATACTATTGGGAGAACCTGAACACAACAGGTGAGCCAATAACAAGAGGTATTTGTTTAGCCACCAATTACCAGCTAGCTCCTAGTTACTTAGATATGCTTTTCAACAAAGAATTCCAAGAAAGCAAAGTAAATCTGGTAATTGTAGTGCAATGACAATGTTGTTAAAAGTGCATGCTCTATCTGAACCAATTAATATGACATGTGGTTGATATGTGGTTGCAAAGTTTTATTAAAAATCAGCAACACAGCACAAAAAAGGTCAACAGAGATTATGGGATAGGGCCTGTGGGTAAGTGCTCCATATATATATATGAATATATTACTAGTTCTCTTTACATCAGTGTTTCTTCAATCCTGCAAAATATTCAAAACTTGGTCACTGCTTTGTTTTGAGTACATCACTGAGATTAGGGAAAAGTATATCATTCTCCTCATGAGTTGGCTAAAAAGGTAACATAACTGAAGAATGAGCTACTTTCACTACTGAATATCTCTATTGTATGTGTATAAATCACCAATAGACTTTGTAATCACAGTACATACATAGTAGTGATTAACCTCTTTTGCCCAGAAGCAGTGATTAATTCCTATTCCGCAAGTAATACCTTTTCTGACAGTAAAACTCAGAACAGTTCTTAACCCCTTTCTCCTGTCACAAAAAAACAGTTCTTAAAGGGACACTGAATCCAAATTTTTTTCTTTTGTGATTCAGACAGAGCATGAAATTTTAAGCAACTTTCTAATTTACTCCTATTATCACATTTTCTTCATTCTCTTGGTATCTTTATTTGAAATGCAAGAATGTGTTTAGATGCCGGCCCATTTTTGGTGAACAACCTGGGTTGTTCTTGCTGATTGGTGGATAAATTCATCCACCAATAAAAAAGTGCTGTCCAGTGTACTAAACCAAAAAAAACTTTGATGCCTTCTTTTTCAATTAAAGATAGCAAGAGAACAAAGAAAAATTGATAATAGGAGTCCATTAAAAATTTGCTTAAAATTGCATGCTCTATCTGAATCACAAAAGAAAAAATGTGAGTTCAGTGTCCCTTTAACTCATTTCACTGACTTAAAATGCTGGAAGGGAGAGGTAACATACTGCAATGATCGTTTTATTATTATTATTATTATTATTATTATTATTAATTGTATTATTGTTATTATTATTAGGTCTCTGCATGTGCTATACCCTAACTGGGCATAAAAAGCAGCCCTGTTAAAATTGGAGACCAGCCATATTTTCAGTTGACTATGTAGACTGCACAGGCCCCTTTTTCTCAAGGTGATTCAAAAAAAAAAAAATTATGTTAGTTTGTAATAAAAGAAAATGTCATTATTAACTCCCTTTTACAGTGAAAATGATTATCCATAGTGTGATCTGGTGAAGAAACTCTCACAGTGTGACTTGACTAGACCCTAGGACCATTCAAACTAGAGCTACTAAATGGTACATGGTCTAGGAAATTAAACTTACAAGGAAATACTCTATGACCCTAATACGTACAGTTTAGAGGAGAAAAGAGGTGATACAACTGTATCACTTAACCAACAGCAGCATCACCCCTTTAAATTGTAGCTGGCCATCCTGGTATTCTGGTAGGCCAAACCAGCCCTGCACCCTAAATTATTAACTTTGATAGGAGGAATGTGCCAGCATGTTCTGGTGCTGAAAGTGTCCCTTTCAACATAAACAGATCACTCACTTGTTAGATATACAGAAAGTAGGGTATGCTGCTGAAAAAATGCATTTTATTTTAAAAATAATTTAAAAATATATTAAAAAGCTGGAATAAAATACTTTACAATATAGATATATTAGTGTAAAATTAAACCAATAAAACAAAATTTATGCTTGCCTGATAAATTATTTTATTTCGGAATAATGATGGTCCTCAGTCCTCCATAACATATGGGATATATTTCACGCCACTAGGAGGAGGTCAAGAACCCATAAAAGAGCTTAATTCCCCTCCCCCTCCCATCTTTCTCTTAGTTTAACACAGAGACTATGAAACATATAGATAGGAAAGACAAAGTAGGGTTTGTAGATGTGTCATTATAACTGTTGCCCAAAAACTGAAACAGACCATCATCATTCCGAAAGAAAATAATGTATCAGGTAAGCAGTCCTTTTTCAGCCACCATTTTGGATAATGAGTCACACTTGAGTGCCCCTGTAGCAGCCACACAGGTGAGAGAAACTGCTGGTTTAAGTAAAACACTGGTTTGAAGAAAGACTTTTCTTAAGAAAGACTCCAGTTTGTGGTCCATGGCATCTTTAAATTAAGTGCTATCCTCCATAGGGATAGTCGTGCATTTAGCAAGGGGGGAAATTAGATACATTTTCTTAAATCTGGTAGAAGGAGCAAAAGGCATGCCTAGCTTTTTCCATTCCTTGGCTATATAATCAGAGACCAAATCAGGAACCTGAAATACCTGTGGGATTTTTGGTAGAGCTTTAAAAACAAAATTTAACTGATTTACAGGTTTGTTTTCAGCAGGTAATGTAATAAATTACATATATGCTCCACTAAATCTGAAGGTATAAGTTAACATATTCAGAATTAGGAACAGGGTGCTGTTCAACAGATGACACTTCCTATCCGAACTAGACAACTTTTTATCCTCAAAGTCAAAGCTCTGCAGGAGAGCAGGAATCTGGGGCTGAGGGGAAGAATTTTGCACATTTACCTCAGGTTACGCTTACTTGATTTGGGGATAGCCACCAAACAATCTGTCACCACTTTGTACATGCTATTTTTGAAAACAGAGTAAAAGTCAGTAGTGTCCCCCTGAGTGACAAATACAGGACAAAATTCCTTATGGGAAGTGGATGGTTGCGGCTGATCTGCATGCAAAATCTGAGGCATTCAATTCTCAAAGATTTGATTGGCCTGGCATACTGGAACAGACTTAAAAAATAAACATAAATATGAGGAAAGAGGAAAATTAGTAGCTGACTCCTCTATAGTGTGAATAGTGGCATCAGTGGGGACAGAATCATTTTGTTCCATTGTAATGTATAATAAGCAGTATACAATGTCACCAGATATATACAAGACAAGAAATAGAAATAGGTAGAGAGACATCTACACTACACATATTCACCCCACAGACACCTGTAATATCGCTTAGTGTTGTTATACTACATCCCCCATGCAGGCTGAGTTACTCCAAGTGACCCCCTGGCACCCCCCGGCACCCCTCTAATGATAGGAATAGCTGTGAAGTAAGTGGGAAGCACTGGCCAAACACTCCTGAGCTGCTTTTGTGGCCTGGAATAGCTGCATAGGGGAAATAAAAGCATGGGAAGCTTAGGGGGCTAGGCTACCACCCAGAAAAAAACCATTTCCTCAGAGAAGACTTCAGTGCCATAATAAAGTACCATAATTGTGCACCAAGCATTAAAAACACATTTCCCTCATAAATAAGTGTTCCCCGGTCCTACCGGAGTGTCCTATATGGAACAGCTAACTGCACTAAGCAGTTAACTGTTTTCTTAAAGAGCCAGACCCCTATTTCCTATAAAGTGCCTTAAATGGTTCCCCATACCTGCCAGGGGGATGTGGAGGGCATCAGTTTTACCTGGCTAGATCCCTGATAAAAATATGGCAGGTAGGGAGCTGAAAAAAGAAAAAATTGTGTCATGAGTAGAGCAGGCTAAGTCCCCTGGCTAAGATGTATCTGTGTCAGAGAACCTAGAAATAGCCTCTGGGCTGTGTGTTTGTGATTTGGTAAGTCAATTTACTTAAAGGGACATTAAACACTAAATACATGCTAGATAGAATGATGCATTCAAAGAAAAGATTAGTCCATGACTAACATGTAGATGTATTTTTTAAAGTTTCATTAGTTGTTTAAAAAGTGACAAAATAAGTGTAAAGTTTTAGTGTCTATAAAACACTGGGAGCTGCCATGTTGTAACCTGTGTTACCTTCTCTGCTGTGGCCAATTAGGGACAGTTATACATAGGTCATTAGAGTGTGCAGCTAATGGTTGTGCCGGATTTAACAATGTTCTGCACTTCCATTTCTAACAGGAACTGAAAAACTCACAATTTTAGAATGGAATTACAGGCAAATAGGAAAAAATAAATAATGAAAGTATATTGCAGAGTTGTTTTATATATACAATTTATAATTTTATATTACCATCTCAAAGTGTTTAATGTCCCTTTAAGTAGCACCTCTCCACCTAGGGTTGCCAACCAGCCGGTAATAGCCAATTAGGAGCCAGTGTCAGCATTAGTAAAATACCAGCAATGCAAAAGCCGGTTTTATTTTGCAGCAGCAGCTGTCATATTACAGATAGGCTACAATCCATTTTCTATAGTTACCTGTGTTTCCAGCAGATGGTGCCTAAAAAAAACATGTTACCACAGTAACTGTTTCTTAGGTAAGCAAGCTTCCCTTCGCCTTGTTATGACGCGCTTTAGTCACTTCAAGAGGCGTGGCCTAGGGCGCGCGGGAGATTCGCAACACAGAAAGACTAGTTGCGACTAGTACTGGGATGTGGGAGCCGTGTATGCCAGTGCAGGAGAAGCTGCCTTGTCGAATTGCGAGCTGCTTTCTTCAACTTGGATTTCTGGACAAAGGTGGCGAAAGTGACAGCATCCCTGAGGTAGCTGTTAGGGATCAAAATGCTGCTGTCATTTAATCTAAGTCTAGTGAGCCACAGAAAGGCCCAAACACTGGCGGCTCCTTCATTTATTTTATCCTTTGCGCAAATCCCTTAGCTTGCCTAGGAATTTGTGTGTTTCTGATTTACCATTTCTTTTCTATTGAACACATCGCTGAACATACATGCTTTATGTGTATACGTCAGGTGTATTCCACTGAATGCACTACACAGCCCATGAGCATAGATTCTGCTATATAGAGAATAACACACAAAAGCGTGGAATCCCTTTTTTTTTTTTTACAGATTACAGTTACAGAACTGTTTGCTTTAAGTGAATGTAAACTTAAGACTAGTACCCCATGGCATTGGATAGACCTTTTTAAAATTAGCCAATTTTTTATATGTATGTAATCTGTCCATTTTTTTCCTTTTTACCGCTGCAACGATAAGTGCAGCTCTCCTGTCCACCATTTTGTCTAATTGACAGATGACGATTCGTAAAAGAACTAATCCTTGTTTCCCCCCGGGCCATGACATTTATGCAAATGGGCTGAACACCCCAGGGGGAAAACAAGGATTAGTTATTTTACGAATTGTCATCTGTCAATCAGACAATATGACGGGCGGGAGTGCTGAGCTTATCCTCGCAGCAGTAAAAAGTTAGAAATTGGACAAAATACATACATATAAAATATTTGATGAATTAAACCCTGGCTAATTTTTAAAAGTCTATCCAATGCCGTGGGGCACTAGTCTTAAATTTACATTCACTTTAAACTGTTCTCCAAGGGAACATGATAAAAGGGAAACTACGGTTTTAAAAAAGGGTTACACGCTTTTGTGGGTTAATCTCTATATATCAGAATCTATGCTCATGGGCTGTGTAGCTTATATTTTAATAATAATATCCCTTTATAGGAAGAATTTGCAGAAATGCATTATAGATCAACTTATCTCATACTTTTTCATACAGCAATATCTGGCAGAATAATATGAAAGCTTCAGAGTAATGCTACAGCCGTTAGAACACTTGCATAGCACAACAGGTGGAAAATTTTGCAGCATTGAGTGAATCTGCTTCTTTTTGGCTCCACCCCTTTGTGGCTCCGCCCTCACCCATGGACTGTATTTTTGTAAGAAAAAGGTGGCAATCCTACCTTCATCGGCTTACCAATCATGTCAAACCCTTGTTAAGACAGCTGCAGTAGTATCCAGTAGAGAGTCCATCCAGTGCAGGTATGGGTACCGCAGAGGATGTCTGTATTAAATACCTGTATCTCACGGCGGAGGCTAAGAACAAGTCCCTGCAACGCCTGAGGATAGTCATAACTGAAGTCCCATATGAAAATACTGCGCCATAACAGGGTATTCATATGTCCCTGTATCATTCAGCTGCTGTAAGGTTTCTCTTCTGTCTTATTAGTGAATGATAATTCCGAGGGATTATGGGTCTCACATTGGTCCGAGGTCCTAACCCCTTAATGACCAACGTCGTACAGGGTATGTAATACAAAACCTGGATGTTAACGACCAATGACGTACCCTGTACATCGTCAGGGGTTTCAAGCGGTGGAAGCGATCCTGATCAGCTTTCAAGGTATTGCTGTCATGCCTCGATATTGAGGCATCACTGCAATACTTTTTTTGCAAACTGATGCAGAGAGAGCCTCTCTGTGGCCCTTTCTGCATCAACCAGTGATGGTTGCCGATCGTTGATGGGTGGGAGCTATTGATGGGCTGCCCATCCCTGGCAAACTTCCGGCCAGCAGTAGAAATTTACTCCAGTGTGCGCGCAGGATCACGCGCGGGGGGTGGGGGCGCGATCTGCCATTTGAACTTGGTGCGAGAGGGTGGTGGGAGGAGAGGGTAAGAGGGAGGGGGAAATAATGTTGGGAAAGGATCTGGGAGGGAGGGGGGTATGGTATTGAGGGGGGGGGCAGCTACCCTACAGAAAAAGTGGGAATATTAGCAATAATTGAAATAAAAAAAAGCTAAATTATATTGCAAAGTGGGCCCTGGCAGACAGCTGACAGTACCCAAAATGGTGGCAAATAGTTAGTGGGTGGAGGGTTAGAGAGCTGTTTGGGTGGGCTCAGGGAGGTTGGGTGGTAAGGGGAGATCCTACACTGCAGAAAATGTATAATTTAAAAAAAACTTTTTATTTTTATACCGGCAGACTTTCTGCCAGTACTAAAGATGGCGGTGACAATAGTGAGGTGGGGGAGGGAAGAGAGCTGTTTGAGAGTGGTCAGGGAGGGATCAAGGGGTGGGATGTGTCAGGTGGGATGCTGATCTCTACACTAAAGTTAAATTTAACCCTTCAAGCTCCCTACAAGCTACCTATTTAACCCCTTCACTGCTGGGCATAATATACGTGTGGTGCGCAGCGGCATTTAGCGGCCTTCTAATTACCAAAAAGCAATGCCAAAGTCATATATGTCTGCTATTTCTGAACAAAGGGGATCACAGAGAAGCATTTACAACCATTTGTGCCATAATTGCACAAGCTGTTTGTAAATAATTTCAGTGAGAAACCTAAAGTTTGTGAAAAAGTGAACAATTTTTTTTTATTTGATCGCATTTGGCAGTGAAATGGTGGCATGAAATATACCAAAATGGGCCTAGATCAATACTTTTGGTTGTCTACTAAAAAAAAGAATATATACATGTGAAGGGTTATTCAGGGATTCCTGACAGATATCAGTGTTACAATGTAACTATCGCTAATTTTGATTTAAAAAAATGGTTTGGAAATAGCAAAGTGTTACTTGTATTTATTGTCCTATAACTTGCAAAAAAAGCAAAGAGCATGTAAACATAGGGTATTTCTAAACTCAGGACAAAATTTAGAAACTATTTAGCATGGGTGTTTTTTGTTGGCTGTAGACATGTAACAGAATTTTGGGGTCAAAGTTAGAAAAAGTGTGTTGTTGTTTTTTCAATTTTTTTGTCATATTTTATAAAAACTTTTATAGTAAATTATAAGATATGATGAAAATAATGGTATCTTTAGAAAGTCCATTTAATGGCGAGAAAAACTGTATATAATATGTGTGGGTACAGTAAATGAGTAAGAGGGGAAAAAATAGCCCTGGTCCTTAAGGGTAAGAAAATTGAAAAATGGTCTGGTCCTTAAAGGGATAGTCTACACCAGAATTTTTATTGTTTTAAAAGATAGATAATCCCTTTATTACCCATTCCCCAGTTTTACATAACCGCAACACAGTTATATTTATATACTTTTAACCTCTGTGATTATCTTGTATCTAAGCCTCTGCAAACTGCCCCTTTATTTCAGTTCTTTTGACAGACTGTTTAGCCAATCAGTGCCTGCTCCCAGATAACTTCACGTGCACGAGGACAGTGTTATCTATATGAAATACATGAACTAACACCCTCTAGTGGTGAAAAACTGTTTAAATGCATTCTGAAAAGAGGTGGCCTTCAAGGTCTAAGAAATTAGCATATGAACCTCCTAGGTTAAGCTTTCAACTAAGAATACCAAGAGAACAAAGCAAAATTGGTGATAAAAGTAAATTGGAAAATTGTTTAAAATGACATGCCCTATCTGAATCATGAAAGTTTATTTTGGCCTAGACTGTCCCTTTAAGGGGTTAAAAACCATAAGCAAGTAGCTGGAACACCTTCTCAACCTTCTACGAGTCCAAGAGCAAAACTAAGAGAGAGATTGGAGGTGGGAGGGACTTAAAGCTCTTTTATGGATTCTTGACCTCCTCCTATTTGTGAGAAATACAGTACATCCCATATGTAAAGGAGGATGGTTTTTATGGAATAATCTCAATCAGTGCACATACAAAAGAATGTACTAGAATATCTCTGGTTTAAAAAGACCAAATGTCTAGTTACTAACAATTTTAATCAGGGTGTACATTTTGCCACCATCCTTTCAGAAGCATTTCTATTTCTTATACAGTGCATTGTCTTTCTCTGCATCACGCCGCACCACTCTAGCTGTTGCTAGGGGCGTAGCGTCTCCTTCCCTGCTCGTTGCCATGGGCTGTGTTGGGTCCGGAGGTGTGCGGCGTTGACGTCCTCGCCGCACGCTACACTCTGGTCCTGACGCCTGGGCGCGAATCCTGCGCCTATTTAAATTCCTTCCTCACGATCTATCACTGCCCAAGTATAGGTGTTACTTCGTGTACTCCAGGGAGTGATAGATCATTTTTTCGTATTGCCTTGCTGTGTATGAACCCTGCCTGTCTGACTACTCTGCCTGCTATACCCTTGAACTGCCGGATCAATACGTTGCTGCCGAACTCTGCCTGTCTGACTTTTCTACCAGTCTAACCCCTAAATGCTGGACTGATATATTGCTGCTGAACCCTGCCTGTCTGACTACTCTACCTGATTAACCCCTAAATTGCTGGACTGATATATTGCTACTGAACCCTGCCTGTCTGACTACTCTGCTTCTTAAACCCTGTTATTCTGGATTGCCTCTTTGTTGCCGAACCCTGCCTGCCTGACCATTCTATTGGTGTGGCTTGCCCTGTTCTGCAGTTGCCACTGGGGACTGTCCTGCCTGTGGTGAGTGCTGCTCTCCTCATCTTACTAACTTTCTCTGCTCTGGGATATTCCCTATCCTTCCAGCTAGACGCCGGGATAACAAGACTACTGGCCGAGTTCGGTCTGATAGAGGGGTATTAGATATGTCATTAAATATAAAAATATGTACAAGAAAGTATATTAGATTCTCTTTTCTCCAGTCTCTATTTCATTGATTTGGTTGTTCAGTGAAAAAGATTCCATTAGGATGTCAATATCTTTTTAGAGATGCAGGTGTCTCCCTGTAAGTTATGCATTTGCAATGCCAAACGGGCAGTTTCATGTTTTTCATGGCTTATCCATTATCATTTTCAGCAAGTTGGACCTTTTGAATCACAAACTCAAAATCTGAATTATAAAATAAAAATTACCTTGATTTTTTACAATTATAGGTACAACAAAGCAATGACCCTTAGTTGCCAAAAGGGTCATTGTGCAGACCTGATTTCTACATTGATGACCAAAAAACTGAAAATATAAATAACTACCAGAACTTGTACTACATTTCCCATTAAGCTTCGCTCACAGTCTCAACTCTAGCGGTACCCTATGGATGTACTAATGACAACCTTCATAAGGGAAAGTGTTGTGACCAATGCATCATTTTTAAGCAAAGAGTTGTAAATTCAGCGTTCCGCTTTACAGCATTTCACTTCCTGAGCAGTTTTTAAATATGTCTATATCGTTGAGCCCTTACCAATCCAACACCTTGTCATATACCATATACCTTTAAATCACAGTTATATATCTATATAAGTGCATTGGAGCCCTTTACAGTCAAGTAGATGGAAACATGTAAAAGCATATTTAGGCAATATTCATATTTAATAAAGTGTTATACTGTGTATTTATTTTAAATAGTTTACATTCCAATGTTCTGCACATAGCAAAATATG
Organism: Bombina bombina; assembly: GCF_027579735.1. Taxonomy (NCBI): domain Eukaryota; kingdom Metazoa; phylum Chordata; class Amphibia; order Anura; family Bombinatoridae; genus Bombina; species Bombina bombina. Next base: position 587,452,579 of record NC_069502.1, read on the forward strand.
TTCTATGTATTTCTAAATAGACATGCCTATATATATCTGCATATAGTTACCTATATATAATCATGTGTATATATATATATATATATATATATATATACCTATATCCAGTATATATATATATATATATATATATATATATACACAGTATATATAGGTATAAATATATTTTATAAAAAAATATATATATATATATATATATATATATATACACACATGTCCCAAAGAAAGGCACTCTCTGGTATTTGAATCAAAATATTCTTTACTGCATAAACTGCACCAGGTGTCTGAGGACGGGTGTATTCCCGAAAACATTTATGCAGTTTATGCAGTAAAGAATATGCCTTTGTTTGGGAAATTTGTGCATATTGTTTAGAGTGCAACCCCGGAGGTTGCAGAGTTGAGCGAGTGCTAGGTCCTCCTTTGGATATTATATATATATATATATATATATATATATATATACATTTGTATTATTGAATAAATACAACATATTCTGCTATGTGCAGAACATTGGATTATATTATATAGATATACCTATAGATATCATGAAATATTCATATTTTTATGTCAGGTTAGCACACTTGAGAATATGCGATTGTGTTTGCGCACAAGTAGGGTGTTAGTTTTTTCCACTTTTTTGCTCCATTGACTCCTATGGGGGAACATGTTATCAAGCGCGCGATATTCAAAGTTTGGATTTTTACGGTGTTGGGTTAGCGCAAGAGCGAAAACAGTTTACTCTTAACTTAACTCATAATACAAACACAACCTGGCGAGCACAAAAAGCTTACTTCTAGCGCAGTTAACGATTGAGCTGGAGCGTTAAATAGTGCTCCACTTGTAATCTAGCACTAAATGTGCTTAAAACAAAAACTGTGGACACAAAAGGATATAGTACAATTCCTTACATAGCTGGAATCTTCTAATTCTGTCAAGTAAAGGAGCAGGCAGGATAGTTATAGCAGATGGTGGATTTAAACGTTGCCCTTATCAGATATGGCTCCAAAACAGAAAGTAAGATACAAGAATGAAGGATTCCTTACTGCCTGCTGCTTTACAGAACTAGAAGATCCCAGTTATATACGGACTGGCACTATATCCTTTTGTTTGCTTAGTACTTATTTCATACCTCACAACATTTACCAGAGAATTTCTGAGACAAGGAAGTAAGGGGGACTTGTGGGCAGTAGCTCACTGGCGTTTGGTGGGTGAAGTTGTAACAGGAAAGGTGAGGACAAAGGTTTGCCATGAGCAGGGCAGATATTGGGCTGTATGGAGTCAGGGCATCAGGGGTCAAGTCAAGCGGAAACGCATGGGAACGGAGTTCCCTCTGGACAGAGAACAGAAACTGCTGCTGTTGGTGGGAGGAGCTGGAGCTGGAGCACAGTCTGGTTAGAGGGATAGTGAGATCATCTAGTAACGGGCAGTAACACTTGCTCTGGGGTTATTTAGCTCCCCTCAGCAGAAATGGGACTATTGCACCTTAAGTGAGTGACTAGTCTCAGGCCCAAAGGCAACCATTCAACCCTTTATTGTATTTAATTTGCTTTTATTAACCAAAGTGCATAGATTATATACATATAAATACAGTGTGTGTATAAAAAAATATTAATTGTTTTGGGGGTAGAACTCTTGGTGAGTTCCCACACTTTTTTTGTAGGACTTGAGCCCTGCAGGGCATGTTATGAACAGAGTTGGGGCAGTCTCTGGAAACTCACACATTTGTCCTGAGTACTGACAGAGGAAGCTGTGGGTGGGACAGAGACCAGACCTCCCAAACCATGACAGTCCCACAAGGTCTGGAACAGTTGTAAGGTAGATCATGTTTATAAAAAAATTACGTTGTTTATTCTCACTGGTTTGTTTGTGTAACTAGCCTGGTTAGTTCAGAAAAACAAACAGGTCTTGCTGCTGCAGCTCCCTGAATGCTCCTTGCAAATGGAATGAGGAAGTGGAACAAACCCCTGGGCTAATGCTGGAGGGGGTGCACGCTGCAGTGGCCAAACAAGTCAGCCAAAAAGCATAAAAAAAATTAAAAAAAAGAACAGGAAGAAGAAATAAGAAAATCAACACGGAAGAACAAAGATCTAAAGAGACATTAACTGTCCTTAACATATCTGATTTTGAATTGACCAAAGAACATATTTCACTATTGTCTAGGGTCTAGGTTTTGCTCCAACCAGTAATTTCTCAACCTTTAGAACCCTTTAAGATGTGAATAAATTCATTTGAAAGCTTACTTTAAAAAAGGTCTTTGATCTACAGAATCAGGGTCAGATGTCACACACTGACCAACAGGGGTCATGTGAAGGTTTAAATGTTGGGGCACCTGAATTTCTCTCTTGTATGCATCTTAATTTCAGTGATAATATTGCCTTAGCTCAGCTACAGAGTTTAGAAAATGAGTTTGGGTTGCGATATTCCCTTGCCAATTCCCTTGCCAACAAACTATTGTTTGTAACTTAACTCGTAAAGAGAGAGAAGCTTTGATTTCACTTGAAAACAACAAAGATATTGTGATCAGGGTGGGAATGTTGTTGTACTTAATAAAACTGACTATGTCAATGAAAGCTTGAGACAGCTCTTAGACATAACTACATACAGAAAGTTGCACACTAATCCCAACCTTGTCTTTAGATCTAAGCTGTCCAAAATTCTTGACCAAGCTGTTGCCTTGGGATTATTGGACAGGACTTTGGTAGAGTCATTGATACCTGAGCATCTACACATTCCCATATTCCACTATTTACCAAAAACCCACAAGAGTGTTGTTAATCCCCCTGGACGCCCCATAATTTCTGGGATTGGGTCCTTGTTTGAACCAACATCTGAGTGGATTGATTCTATTTTACAGCCTCTTGTACAGAATCTAAAAAGCTATATGAAAGATTCTAGTCATGTATTAAAGATGGTTTCAAATATTCAATGGGAGAGTAATTTCAAATGGGTTGTTGTTGATGCTGTCTCGTTGTATTCCTGTATACCGCATTCTCTTGGTATACAGGCTGTAAATCATTTATTGGATTGTCACACCAGATTTTCAAACGAGAATAAGGTCTTTCTATGTAAGGTGGTTGACTTTCGCTTAAAGCACAATTTTTTATGTTTGATAGAGAATTCTACATACAGATTTGCGGAACTGCCATGGGGCAAAATTTCCTCCCTCTTTCGCAAACCTGTATGTAGGTTGGTGGGAATCCGCCTACTTGTATACTGACGTCAATCCATTTAAGGACAGCATAGTGATGTATATGCAGTTTAGTGATGACTTAATCTTTGTCATCAAGAAGCCATTTGATTATGACAAATTTAAAGAATATCTTAATTTTAATGATCTCAATTTAAGATTTGTTGGTGATCCTCCTAGTGACAAAGTGAATTTTTTGGATTTGAATTTACGGGGAGATGTCCCCAGTGGTAGGGTCATCAGTGGCACTTATCGCAAGCCGACCTCTGGGAATACCATCTTGCATGCCCAATCATGTCACCCACTACATTTGGTGAGGTCCATTCCCAGAGGTCAGTTTTTGAGATTACGTCGGAACACTAACTCAGATGAGTTGTTTGACAGTCAAGCTAAAGCCTTAATTGTACGCCTACAAGCTAGGGGTTATAACAAAAAACAACTGAATAATATCTATGATGAGGTTAAGAAATTAAGACAGAGTGATTTGCTTATTGGTACAAAGATAACTAATGATATTACACAAGATAAAGTTGTTTTTACAACTGAGTACTGTAGTCAGTTCTATAAGGTGTGTTCTATACTTAGGAACAATTTAAACATATTGAAGGAGGACAGCGCTCTATCCAGTGTAATTGAAACTTGTAAGTTTGTTCCCAAGAAACCTATTACTTTATCCACTAAACTAGCTCCTAGTCTTGTATGCAAAGGCACTCTTAGTAACAGCGAATGGCTAAGGAGGAAAGGGACATATAGATGTGGTAATGGCACTTGCATTACCTGTGTTTTTTTGAGTGTTGGTGATTCGTTTAAATGCACAGTAACCAATGAAGAATTCTCAAGTAAATTTTATGCCAATTGTCGGAGTTCATTTGTGGTTTATTTACTTGCGTGCAAGGTTTGCTTTCTTCAGTATGTTGGTCAGACCTCTAGAGAGTTGAGGTCCCGAGTAAGGGAACATGTCAGAGACACAAAGGATTTTGTCAAAGAATCTGCTATTGCCAGACATCATAACGTGTTCCATACAGTGGCGTAGCGTGGGGGGGGCCACAGGGGCGGTTGCCCCGGGCGCATAATTCTTAGGGGCGCAAAATTTGCGCTCTCGCTGTCTCACATCATCCCTCCTCCACTGCAGACAGATGCAGCACTAAGGGAGAAAACGTTTTAAAAAAATGTATTTTACTGTATTAACTGGGGGGGGGGTGTATTGTAAGCGCTCTGTCGGCTCCTATGGCTCAGCGTGTGATGTAAGTGGAGTGTTGTGGACAAGGGAGACTCACTGCACTGTGCACACAGGAAGAGTTTAACAGCTGAGCACTTCCGGTGATTATTGCAGTGGGGCAGCCGCAGGAAGACCCATCACCCGCCTCTGAAATGCAGTGAGTTAAGATCATATGAACTCAGTAGAGGTATTTCAGTAATAAGTCTCCTGACATTGTTCTGTTGTAGTCCGTGCTGGTATTATTTGTTCCTTTGGTGCATGGAAAGGGAAGAAAACTTGTACTAAAGTTCAGCTTTGTTGACAAATGAGACTTTAATTATTAAAGTCTCATTTGTCAACAAAGCTGAACTTTAGTACAAGTTTTCTTCCCTTTTCATGCACCAAAAGAACAAATAATACCAGCACGATTTGTGTACCCGCTTATAAAAATGGAAACTGAAGGCTGATTAGCTGTGAGCCCTTAAACATTGAGAAAAGGTTTGCTGGGTTTTTACTAAATACAGATGCATTTAATGCTCATTGTAAGAAGAGCAATGGTTTTCCCTCACTCGATAAGTACAGTGATGAGTACAGCTGCAGCAGCATAGCTACAAGCTAAAATCCAGCAGCCCTGTCTTCCTTTCTGATGTTAGCATAGCTTGTACTTCCCTTGCAATGCTGCACAGGTTACCGCGGCAATCTGTTAACCTTTGGAGACAATGGTGCTAAAAAAACTCACCTCTCACACTCTGCTCTGTGAAATATGATCCTGCTTCTATAAGATCGTTTCACACAGACCAGTGTGTGAGAAGGAAGTTAAGTTTTTAGCTCCGTGTGTCTGCAGAGGCTAATTGACTAGGAATCTGCCGGTTAACTGTTTAGTTACAGAGTGAACTGTCTAAGTCTTGGCAACTGCTGAATCTCCATGGTTTATATTATATTTCCTTGTACTGTATTACTATATAATAGATGTAAGCATTACCACATAGAAGTATATAGTGTATAAACTGATTATGCTTCCTTTGTTAATGCTCATTAACTGCCTACCTGAAAAAGTTTTGAGACTCAAGGCTACTCTAACATTGAAGTTATACTCCACTATATGTCTGCTTGAGTGTATATAGGTTGCTGAACGATTATCACAGTGTATGCATGTGTGTGGGTATAGGTATATGTATATGTTTGTGACCGTGTATAGGTGTATACATATGTGTATGTTAGTGTGGGTATAGGTGTAGGCATATGTGTATGTTTGTGTGGGTCAGTGCTAATGGGTTAGGGGGCGCTATACTTGCCTTGCCCTGGGCGCTGACAACCCACGCTACGCCACTGGTTCCATATGACAAATGTCTTTAATATGACAGTTAAAGTGATTGACAAAGTAATCCCACCCCTAAGAGGTGGTGATAAATACAAGCTGTTACAAAAACAGGAATTGTACTGGATTTATAAATTGCGAACCATTATCCCCACAGGGTTGAACAATGAATGGGATATGAGCTATTTTATAGATTAGCGCTTTAGCTCTGTTTACGGTATTATTTGTTCACCTGTATGTAAATTGTCATGCTACATTTATTAATAGCAGTATTTTGTGGAACCAGTATTTGAAATATACCCTTTATGCACAGAGCCAATGTATTATAGTAATGTTTTCTAATGAGTCCTTAATGTCATAAATAAGGCCATGTCTATTGATCAATAAAACAGAAAAAATAAAATAGAATAAAATAAAACAAAATAAATGAAATAGTATAGGTTGAGGTGAATTCCTCTGATTGTAGATTTATTGACAAGTATTGTATTAATTATCAACTACAGTTTTGAATATAAATTGCTCATTTCAAAAATTAATGGACATACTTATTAATTATTTATTTCATTATGTGTTCTCTTATTCTTTTTTCTACAATAGGCTAACATTGCATATAATGATATAATGTACTTAGTGTGAATTTTTGATTCTGACTTCACTTATATTTTTTTCTTTAATAATAGCACTTTTTTTGTCCCATATGTTTTATCTGTTGTGGGGTTTAATTAATATATCCTTGTCATTTTTTATCAAATGTCATTTTGGGTATAGTTTCTCTTGTGTTTAAAATCCCTTTGAATGTGCTTGTGTTTTTGTTTGCTCTTAGTAATGTGTAATATATATCTGCAGCTTGTACATATATTTTTTTTTTACTTGTGTCAGATGTTTTTAATAAGTTTTGATTACAGGCTAATCAGGTCCCTTTAAATATGGAGCCTGAGTATCACATATCCTATGATTAAGTGCCTGGTGTGGCACGAAACTTGTCAGGAGTTTCCTGATATGTATCTGTATTTTAAAAGTCAATAAAGTTTCTACTTTTTTCAGCCTTCTATCTGGTGCCTTTTGTAGTGCGGCTGCATCTTTTTTTCTTTTAGCCTGGTTAATTGCCAACTTATATTTTACTTTTGTAAATACTAGACAACATTTTTGCCACTTTGAAAATGAGGCTGTCACACTACCAGGTTGAAAGTGTTCCTGCTGAAATATCACTAGAATCATATTTGCTGGTGCCATGTACAAATCTAATTTTAAACCTATTTGACACATTTTTGCAGTGAATTTCTGTTTGTTTGTACTGGAGAAGGCAAATAAACAGAGCTCAGACTGCAAGGTGCTGGGAATTATATAGTACAAAGTGATATCATATGAACAACTATTAAGGTGCCAATCTGAAAGAAAGTGCCCATAGGCACTTGCCACCTTTGCATAAGAAGAAATCTGCCCTTATCATGAAAAATTATCTTAGAATCTTCCTGTCCAGTAGAAACTTAAAGGGACATTAACGGGATAGTAAACCCCAACATTTTCTTTTATGATTCAGATAGAACATACTATTTTAAACAACTTTCCAATTTAATTCTATTATCAAATGTTCTTCATTCTCTTGTTATCCATTGCTGAAGGGACAGCATTGCACTACTGAAAGGAAGCTGAAAATATCTATTTAGCCAATCACAAGAGACAAATGTGTGCAGGCACCAATTAGCAGAAGCTCCCACTAGTGTATGATATGTGCGTATTCATTTTTTAACAAGGGATACTAAGAGAACAAAGAACATTTTAGACGTGAATTTAAAAGTGTTTTAAAATTACCTGTTCTATCTGAATCATGCAAGTTTAATTTTGACTTTGCTATCCTTTTAAACACTAAATAAATACTAGATAGAATGAGGCATTCAAAGAAAAGATTGGTCTGAGAATGACATGTAGATGTCTTTTTTATAAGTTTAATTTTCTGTTTAAATATTGACAAAATAAGTGTAAAGTTTCAGTATCTATAAAACAATGGGGGCTGCCATGTTTTAACTTAAGTTAGCTTCTCTGCTGTGGTTAATTAGGGACAGTTATAAATAGGTAACTAGAGTGTGCAGCCAATGGCTGTGTGGAATATAACAATGTTCTGCACTTTCATTTCTATCAGGAACTGAAAAGCTCACCATTTCAGAATGGAATTACAGGAAAAGGGGGCAAAATAAATAAAGTATTTTGCGTAGTATATATATATATATATATATATATATATATATATATATATATATATATACAGTTCCATTAAGGATAAGCACAGGCCCACAATAAGACAACTGCCAGGGTGCACAATTAATTTGAATAGGTACCAAGTTAGTAGGAAAAAGGCACTCACTGGACTTAAATATAATAAAATATAGTATTTATTAAGCTATATTAAAAGGCATAACGTTTCAAAGCTATGTCAGCCCCTTTGTCAAATGCCAAAAAATGGTTCACAAGTGTGAACCTAAAAGCAGTTCACACTTGTGAAGCATTTTTTGGCATTTGACAAAGGGGGCTGAAATAGCTTTAAAACGTTATGCCTTTTAATATGTCTTAATAAATACTATATTTTATTATATTCAAGTCCAGTGAGTGCCTTTTTCCTACTAACTTGGTATATATATATATATATGTGTGTGTGTGTGTGATTTATCATTTGATATAACCATCTCATAGTGTTTAATGTCTGGCTGGGGAGAGTAGAAAGGGAATTATTGGAGAAAATGGCAGGTGTGTAAATGATTCATCACTAATGATCACCCATCTTAAGACACTACAACGTCACCCAAAGCAACATTGCAGACCTCACCCGGGTTAGCCCCCCCATATTCAAAATTTTAATAAACGATCATTCCATTTGTTAGATCTTTATTAGATCAGGTTAGATCAACTGTTTTTTTCGTTAGATCTCCTCTAAAATATGAAATATTAACAGTCTTTTTCAGGGGGGCTAACCCGTAGCCAGCCCCCCTCAACAAAAATGTTGACAAAATGTTATTGATTATGATAGCTCTACGTTAGATCAGGTGTGATCAACCAAAAGTTTTGTTAGATCTAGTCTAATTACTGTGATATTGCATTTTTAATGAGGGGGGCTATCCCCCCTCAACTGAAATCTGGACAAAATTTGATTGATTTTGATAGGTATACATTAGATCAGGTAAGATCAACCTTTTTTTCTGTTAGATCTATCACGCAAGAGGCGGTATTCACAATCCTAGTATCTAAAATATGAAATATTAAAAATCTTTTTCAGGGGGGCTAACCCGTAGCCAGCCCCCCTTAACAAAAATGTTGACAAAATGTTATTGATTATGATAGCTCCACATTAGATCAGGTTTGATAAGCCAAAAGTTTTTTTAGATCTAGTCTAATTACTGAGATATTGAATTTTTAATGAGGGGGCTAGCCTCCCCTCAACTGAAATCTGGACCAAATTTGATTGATTTTGATAGATATACGTTAGATCAGGTTAGATTAACTGTTTTTTTTTCATTAGATCTATCACGCAAGAGGCGGTATTCACAATCCTAGTTTGTGTGCGGGGAGGGGTGATCACTGGGCTAGCCCCCCTCAACTGAAATCTGGACCAAATTTAATTGATTTTGATAGATATATACGTAAGATCAGGTTAGATCAACTGTTTTTTTGTTAGATCTATCACGCAAGAGACGGTATTCACAATCCTAGTTTGTGTGTGGGGGAGGGGTGATCACTGGGCTAGCCCCCCTCAACTGAAATTTGGACCAAATTTGATTGATTCTGATAGATATACGTTAGATCAGGTTAGATCAGCTTTTTTTTTCATTAGATCTAGCATGCAAGAGGCGGTATTCACAATCCTAGTTTGTGTGCGGGGGAGGGGTAATCACGGGGCTAGCCCCCCTCAACTGAAATATGGATCAAATTTGATTGATTTTGATAGATATACGTTAGATCAGGTTAGATTAACTGTTTTTTTTCCGTTAGATCTATCATGCAAGAGACGGTATTCACAATCTATTTTGTGTGCGGGGGAGGGGTGATCACGGGTTAGCCCCCCTCAACTGAAATCCCTTTCTATCATTTAGCTTAGCATAGCATTTCCATAGAAATGGCTAAACCAGGTCCAGACTGACATACTAGGATACTGAGAGAATACTCGGTAGGGTGTCAGCTGCTGTGGCCAGATTCACAAGCATTTTTAAAAAATGTTTTTATTTCTCATGCTGCATCTAGCCCATGAGTCCTCAGGTGTCGCTGCACAATAATAATTCTGCCCCCAGTGGGTAGCATGCAGGAGAGCACGCCTATGCACAGACCTGTCAGTGCTCCTGCACGCACTGGGTGCATTTAGCCTGTGAGGGACTTTATTATAACCCTGTCCCAAAGCTCTGCACAAGACCAAGAAACATTCAGCAGTGACCTTCAACCACACTCCCCAAAACCATAGTGTCCCTCTTTAGACATATGAAATGTTGGAATGCATGTAATAATTAGTTTTCTTTATCACCATATGAGTGTGACAGGGTTGTGTGAATATGACTTGGAGAAGGGAGTGTGACATGGCGAGCGGAGGTAAGTGTGAAAGGATTTGGAGAGTTAATTTGACAGCGTGAGTGTGGTAGAGTGTGACAGGTTTAAAGGCGTTAATGTGATAGGGTAAGTCTGACAGGGTTGTGGTTGAGTGTGGCATGGTTGGAGGAGGTAGTGTGACAGGACGAGGGGAGGTGAGTGTAGGAGATTGGGGGGTTTATGTGACAGGGTGAGTGTAGCAAAGTTGGGGGGATGAGTGACTGGATTGGAGGGGTTAATGCAGGGGTACTCAAACATTTGGCCCTCCAGATGTTATGGACTGCATCTCCCATAATGCTCTTACAGCCATAATTTTTGCAAAGCATCATGGGAGATGTATTCCACAACATCTGTAGGGCCAAAGGTTGAGCACCCCTGGGTTAATGTGATAGTGTGAGTGTGGCAGGGTTGGGGAGAGGGGAGTGTGACAGGGTTGGGGGGTGAGTGTGACAGTGCGAGAGAAGGTGAGTGTGACAGGATTAGTGGGTTAATGTGATCAGGTGAGTGTGGCAGGGTGAAGGGGGGTGTGACAGAGTGATAGACAGGGCCAGAGTGGGACCAAAAATAGGCCCAGACATTTTAAGGCAAAGCAGCCCACCCCCATTTCTTGTCAACACCAGATTTTTTTGTTGTTTAAATCGATAGATAATCCCTTTATTACCCATTCCCCAGTTTTGAACAACCAACACGGTTATATTAATACACTTTTTACCTCAGTGACTAACTTGTATCTAAGTATCTTCTGACAGCCCCCTGATCACATGACATTTTATTATGTATTGACTTTCATTTTAGCCAATTAGTGCAGCGTCTGCCATAAGCCACGGGCGTGATCACAATGTTATCTATATGGCTCACATGAACTAGCTTTCCCCTGTTGTGAAAAGCAAAGAAAAAAGCATAAGAGGCAGCCTTCAAGGGCTTAGAAATTATCATATGAACCTTCCTAGGTTTAGCTTTTAACTAAGAATACCTAGAGAACAAAGCAAAATTGGTGATAAAAGTAAATTGAAAAATTGTTTAAAATTACATGCCCCATTCCAATATTTTCGCAAGAACCAACCTATTACCCTGGGAGAATCTAAAATACTCCTGTTTCAAGATTTCTCTGCTGAAACAGCAGCAAAGAGAAAGGAGCTGTCACCAGTGTGCACTAAACTCATCAATCTGGGCCTTCGTGCCACTATAATTTTTCCTGCCAGGCTGAAAGTCTGGGTTAAGGACGAAGTTTATTTTTTTGATTCTGCGAAAGATGCCAGAAAATTCTTAGATAAACTAAGCTCACCTGATGAATAGCTGATTCAGCTATCCCTCTACCTGGTACTCAAAATGCAGTTCTTTGTTAGGTTTTTTTTTACTAACTCATGGTCTTAGGGTTTCTGGGGCTGAGGTAGACTATGGGTTTCTTTCCTCTTTCTTATCTCCCCTTTTTTTCTTTTCCTTTCTCTCTCTCTCTCTCTCTCTCTCTATCTAAAAGATGGGTAAGATAGATAGTTTTAAGTTGGTATCCTGGAACATAGCAGGCATTACTTCCCCTATTAAACGGAAGGTAATCTTATCTCAATTAAGGAAGATTAATACAGATATAGCATTTCTTCAAGAAACCCATTTAAAACTATAGGAGGTCTTGAAATTAAAAACGTCATGGGTTAGGGATGTTTTTGCTCCCCCAAGTTCAGGGAGAAAAAGAGGTGTTGCAATTCTAATAGGAAAAAGGATTGACTTAGAAGTTTTGCATATCAATGTGGATCCAGAGGGGAGATACCTGAAGTTGAAAATTAAGGTTGCAAAAACCGTATACACGTTGTGCAACATATATGCACCTAATGTCTTTGACCCAATATTCTGGGATACTCTACAATCAAAAAGTATGCTTTATCTAGAAGGTCATTTAGTCCTTGGGGGAGATTTCAATATGGCTCTGCAATATCCTTTGGATAGGTTAAGACAAACTTCTAAGCAATTAAAATGTAAAAGAGACAACCTAGAAACAAAGATGTTTAAGAAAATTTTTCAGAACCTTGCAATCAGAGACATTTGGAGAATTCAAAACCCGGACGTAAGGGACTTTAGTTGTTTATCAAAGGCCAACAAAACACTCTCTAGAATTTACTTATTTCTTATTGATGAAAGGTTAGGTACAATGAGAGTAAAAGCAGGAATTGTACCTATTTCCATATCAGACCACTGTCCCATTGTTCTTGAGTTACAGATAAATGATTCGAAACTTAAGCCTGCTCGTTTTGTCTTCCATTCTTTTCTTTCAACTGATTTAAAATTTAAAAACTGGCTTAAATCTAAGTTAGAAGAATACGCCTATTTTAATTATGATTAATCTATACGCCCTACAGTGTTCTGGAAAGCTGCAAAAGCAGTGCTTAGGGGAGAAATAATATTGTATAGTTCCAACATATTAAGGAAGCTCAAGGTGAGAGAGAAAGAAGTGCTTAGATCACTGACTAATTCCTACAACCTTTATTTGTCAGAAAGAACGCCAGAAAATTGGGCAAAATATACCAGATCAAAAAATGAAAGGGATACTTTCCTAATTTATCAAGCAACACAAAAAGACCTAAAATTTCAAGCTAAATTTTATAGACATGGTAATAAGTCAGGGAGACTTCTGGTAAATCTGGTTAAGAGAGATAAAAAATCAGCAGTGATCGAAGCACTTCAACATGAGGGGAAAACTCTGATAAATACAGAAGAGATTTCTGAGGTTCTCACAAAGTATTATCAATTCCTTTAAAAATTCGGATAAGACCCAATCTGATGAGTTCTGGAGTAAAATTATACATCCCACACTTATATCCAAATCTTATGAAACTTTGAATGCCCCCATTCTTTAGGTGGAAATTGAGAGAGTCCAAATAATATATTATTGATTAACAGTCTCGTATGGGGTTTATCATACAAATTCTCAATACATTTGAGAAACTTGCCTTTAAGACCAAATTTAACTAGAGAAAATTTTAAATGATCATAGTGTACTGAGTCAAATGCTTTCTCAGCATCTATTGAAATGATTGCCAGGTCAGGGGTGTCCTCCTCCCCCCCCCCCCCCCAGTTCCGACCCCTCCAATATTCAACCACCATCAAAACCTCCCTTATTTTAGCTGAATAATTCTGTTTATATAGGAACCCAGCGTTATCCTTATGAATGATGCTAGGGAGTATAGAGTGTAACTTTTTTGCTAAAATAGGGAAAACTCTGATAAAGACAGAAGAGATTTCAGATCAGAGGTTCTCACAAACTATTATCAAGAACCCTATTCCTTTAAAAATTCGGATAAGACCCAATATGATGAGTTCTGGAGTAAAATTATACATCCCACACTTATATTCAAATCTTGTGAAACTTTGAATGCCCCCATTCTTGAGGCGGAAACTGAGAGAGTCCAAATAAAGTGCCAGGACCGGACGCGCTACCGAACGAGTTTTATAAAATTCTCTCTCCACTGATTGTTCCGCATCTATGCCAGCTTTTTAATGCCTTGTATATTGATAGCAATCCAGTAACTTCTTACTTCTCTGCCTCACAGACGACTCTAATACTCAAACAAGGGAAAGATCCTAGCAAGAAGGAGTCATACAGACCTTTAGCCCTTCTGAATTCTGACTATAAGATTTTCACCTCCATTTTAGCAAAAAGGTTACAGTCTATACTCCCTAGCATCATTCACAAGGATCAAGCTGGGTTCCTATATAAATGGAATTCTTCAGCTAAAATAAGGGAAGTTTTGATGGTGGTTGAATATTTCCAGACATTGGAGGGGTCGGAACTGGGGGGGGAGGAGGATACCCCTAACCTGGCAATGATTTCAATAGACGCTGAGAAAGCATTTGACTCACTATGATCATTTCAAATTTTCTCTATTTAAATTTGGTCTTAAAGGCAAGTTTCTCAAATTTATTGAGAATTTGTATGAGAAACCCCATATGAGACTGTTAATCAATAATATATTATCGTCAGATATTACGTTAAAGAGAGGAACACGGCAGGGGTGTCCTCTCTCTCCCCTCCTTTTCAACGTCTCGATTGAACCTCTAGCAATCATGGTCAGACATCAATTAGAAGGTATCAAAATAGGAAGGAAGGAGCTTAAAATAGCTCTTTATGCTGACGATATCCTTCTGTATCTTTTGAACACTAGGAATAATATACCAAAACTATCATCAATTATTGATCAATTTGGATCCTTCTCAGGTTATAGGGTTAACACTTCCAAGTCTGAGCTTTTATGGTTAAGGAAAAATAAAGACCCCCCACTAAATATACCCTTTTGGGTTGTCATAGACTCATTTAAATATCTTGGTGTCTTTATCTCCTCTAACCCAGACAATTATTCTATTCTCAATATTCCCCCAGTTTTGACAGAAATCAAAGAGAAATTGAAAAATTGGCAAAATCTCCCATTATCTATCTCAGGTCGGATAACTCTGTATAAGATGGTTCTTCTTACGAAAATGCTATATGTTCTTCAGAATATTCCAATAATTCTTAAAGGGAAGGATATAAGGCTGTTCAATACTGCACTGAGAAGTTTTAAATGGCAAAATAAAAAATTAATAAATTTCATCTACCTAGAAAATATGGTGGATTTGCACTACCAGACTTGCACTTGTATAAGTTTGCTTCTCTTCCACGTATAGTGGCAGACTGGATTTTTACCATTTACTATGTTACAGATAACAAACTGGAAAAAAATGTATGTCATCCGTTCCTGCCTGTAGCCTTAATTCAGTGCAAACCCAAACTAATAACCCAAGAAATAAAAAAACTTTGGTGGAAGATGGGTAATTTCTTGGCTTTAGATTGCAATGTTTCTAATTATCTACCTTTTGTGGGGAATCCCAAATTTCCAGCGGCCATGCAATCAGCACCTTTTTAAAGGTGGTATAATTTAGGTTTGGATAAGGTTTCTCACCTAATAGATAAAGATAGGCAGTGTGTCAAAACCTTTGGTGTTCTTAAGGAAGAATTCAATCTCTCTAATAAGGAGTTTTTCGCGTATTTACAAGCAAGACATTTTGTTGTAGAATTAACGAATGAATCAGGCTGGTGCTGGACCTTGGGGAATTTGGAAAGTTGGTTAGTTTTGGTTAAAAATGGGCACATGTCAATTTCCCCATGTTACCAACTACTCAGTTCTCTTAAGGGTATATCTAACTTATAAAAAATTGCTATCGACTGGAATGTACTGATACCTTATAACAACATTGATATTAGGTCTGTCCAAGCTTCCATTTCAAAAATCACACAGGTCACTCTGTCCTCTACGTGGAGGGAATCGCACATTAAACATCTATATAAGTCATACTTTACCCCTGAAAAAAGATCCATGTGTGGGAATTTGGAATTTAACAAGTGCCCAAAATGTTCGTTGCCTGCAGCTGACCTTTTACATATGATCTGGAATTGTCCTAAAATAAGATATTTTTGGTTGAAACTAGAATACTGGCTAAACAAGTCATTGAAGGTCTTCCCTCTGGCACTAGCATTGGTCTTTATTTTTTTTTTAGGTAAGGATAGAGAAGTACCTCAGTTAAATGAAATTAGTATGACTGTTCTTGCAGCTAGATATTTAATTTTCAAAAAATGGAAAGTGAATGCAACCCCCAGTATCTTAGAAGTCAAAAACTGTCTGAAGAAACAATTGGCTAGATTACGAGTCTTGCTTTAGGCTTAAAAAGCAGCGTTGGCCGGTCCCAATGCTGCTTTTTAACGCCCGCTGGTATTACGAGTCTTGCAGGTACAGGTGTACCGCTAACTTTTTTGGCCAGACTCGGAAATACCGCAAATCCACTTACGTCAATTGCGTATCCTATATTTTCAATGGGACTTGCATAGCGCGGGTATTACGAGTCTGACCAAAAGTGAGCGGTACACCCTCTCCTGTCAAGACTGGTACCGCATTTAAAAGTCAGTAGTTAAGAGTTTTATACTACAACGCTGTAGCATAAAACTCTTAGCTAAAGTGCTAAAAAGTACACTAGCACCCATAAACTACCTATTAACCCCTAAACCGAGGCCCTTCGACGTCGCAAACACTAAAATAAATTTTTTAACCCCTAATCTGCCGAACCGGACATCGCCACCACTATAATAAATATATTAACCCCTAAATCTGCCGCACTCCCGCATCGCAAACACTATTTAAATATTATTAACCCCTAATCTGCCGGCCCTAACATCGCCGACACCTACCTACATTTATTAACCCCTAATCTGCCACCCCCAACGTCGCCGCCACTATAATAAAGTTATTAACCCCTAAATCTAAGTCTAACCCTAACCCCCCCCTAACTTAAATATAATTTAAATAAATCTAAATAAAATTACTACAATTAACTAAATAATTCCTATTTAAAACTAAATACTTACCTATAAAATAAACCCTACTAAGCTAGCTACAATATAACTAATAGTTACATTGTAGCTAGCTTAGGGTTTATTTTTATTTTACAGGCAACTTTGTATTTATTTTAACTAGGTACAATAGTTATTAAATAGTTATTAACTATTTAATAACTACCTAGTTAAAATAAAGACAAATTTACCTGTAAAATAAAACCTAACCTAAGTTACAATTACACCTAACACTGCACTACAATTAAATTAATTACCTAAATTAAATACAATTAATTACAATTAAATAAAATTATCTTAAGTACAAAAAACCCCACTAAATTACAGAAAATAATAAAGAAATTACAAGATTTTTAAACTAATTACACCTAATCTAATCCCCCTAACAAAATAAAAAAGCCCCCCAAAATAAAAAAAGCCCTACCCTACACTAAATTACAAATAGCCCTTAAAAGGGCCTTTTGTGGGGCATTGCCCCAAAGTAATGAGCTCTTTTACCTGAAAAAACAAATTACAATTCCCCCCAACATTAAAACCCACCACCCACACAACCAACCCTACTCTAAAACCCACCCAATCCCCCCTTTGAAAAACCTAACACTAACCCCCTGAAGATCACCTTACCGGGAGACATCTTCACCCAACCGGGCCGAAGTCCTCAACGGGTTAGTGTTTTTTTAAGGGGGGATTGGGTGGGTTTTAGAGTAGGGTTGGTTGTGTGGGGGTTGGGGGGGATTGTAATTTTTTTTTCAGGTAAAAGAGCTGATTACTTTGGAGCAATGCCCCGCAAAAGGCCCTTTTAAGGGCTATTTGTAATTTAGTGTAGGGTAGGGCTTTTATTTTATGGGGGGCTTTTTTTATTTTGTTTGGGGGATTAGATTAGGTGTAATTAGTTTAAAAATCTTGTAATTTCTTTATTATTTTCTGTAATTTAGTGGGGGGGTGTACTTTAGATAATTTTATTTAATTGTAATTAATTGTATTTAATTTAGGTAATTAATTTAATTGTAGTGTAGTGTTAGGTGTAATTGTAACTTAGGTTAGGTTTTATTTTACAGGTAAATTTGTCTTTATTTTAACTAGGTAGTTATTAAATAGTTAATAACTATTTAATAACTATTGTACCTAGTTAAAATAAATACAAAGTTGCCTGTAAAATAAAAATAAACCCTAATCTAGCTACAATGTAACTATTAGTTATATTGTAGCTATCTTAGGGTTTATTTTATAGGTAAGTATTTAGTTTTAAATAGGAATTATTTAGTTAATTGTAGTAATTTTATTTAGATTTATTTAAATTATATTTAAGTTAGGGGGGTTAGCGTTAGGGTTAGATTTAGGATTAAGGGTTAATAACTTTATTATAGTGGTGGCGACGTTGGGGGCGGCAGATTAGGGGTTAATAAATGTAGTTAGGTTGCAGCGACATTGGGGGCGGCAGATCAGGGGTTAATAAATATAATGTAGGTGTCTGCGATGTTGGGGGCAGCAGATTAGGGGTTCATAAGTATAATGTAGGTGGCGGCGGTGTCCGGAGCGGCAGATTAGGGGTTAATAATATAATGTAGGTGTCGGCGATGTCGGGCGGCAGATTAGGGGTTAATAAGTGTAAGATTAGGGGTGTTTAGACTCGGGGTTCATGTTAGGGTGTTAGGTGTAGAGTGACCTAAATGTATTTTCCCCATAGGAATCAATGGGGCTGCGTTAGGAGCTTTACGCTGCTTTTTTGCAGGTGTTAGTTTTTTTTCAGCCGGCTCTCCCCCATTGATTCCTATGGGGAAATTGTGCACGAACACGTTTAGCCAGCTCACCGCTAACGTAAGCAGCGCTGGTATTGAGGTGAGATGTGGAGCGAAATTTTGCTCTACGATCACTTTTTTGCGGTTAACGCCGGGTTTGTAAAAACCCGTAATACCAGCGCTGTCTGTAAGTGAGCGGTGAGTATAAACTGCTCGTTAGCACAGCACAGCTTCTAACGCAAAACTCGTAATCTAGGTGAATGTATTTTGGAACAAATAGACACTAATTTGAATGATGAAGCTAATATCAGGCAGTTTTTTAAAAAGTGGTCAGTTTTTATTAAAACTCTTTCCCCTGCTGAGATAGATCACCTGATTTTTCCATTTAAGAATTCAGAGCTAGTGCTGCTGGGAATGTGGTAGGAATTCAAGCTATCTTGCCCATTTACTCCCATATTTTATTTTATTTTTTATTGTTTATTTATTATTTTTTTTCTTTTCCTTATTCCTTAAAAAGATAAACTAACCAATAGATTATAAGGTACTAAATAAAATCTATGTATATTTCGCCTTTTGTTTATTTTTTGTTTTTTTCTTTCTGTTTTATGGAGTTATATTGGATGCTGATGAAACAGAGAATCATGTTATCTGTGATTTAGTATTTAGCTTTACACCCTGCAAGGCGGGAAACGCTGGACAGAAATAAAAGATTTAAAAAAAAAAAAATGACATGCCCTATTTGATAAAAGTTTTTTTCGGACTTGACTGTCCCTTTAACACTCGCTTGTTCAGGATGATTGAAATGCTGTGCTATTGTGCAACTGTTTGCACCACAGCAGGGAATGGCATTGCACAAGAATCCTCTTGTGCAAAATTAAATTTTACCTTGCTATGAAACCTGGCCGCCTGCAGGGATGGTAAATATCCCCCAATATGTAACATCCAGCACTACAGAAATACACTTGTATGAACGCAGACCCCACATACACACACTCATTTGCACCCACATCACACATACACCCACTTACACACACTCATATGTAAGCAGATCACACATACACCCACTTCCAAACACTCATATGCACGCACATCACACATATACCTTCTTACACACACTCTCATATGCACGCACATCACACATACACCCACATACACACACTCATATGCAAGCACATCACACATACACACACTCATATGCACGCACATCACACATACACCCACTCATATGCACGCACATCACACATACACACACTCATATGCACGAACATCACACATACACACACTCATATGCACGCACATCACACATACACCCACACACACACTCATATGCACGCACATCACACATACACCCACACACACACTCATATGCACGCACATCACACATACACCCACATATACACACTCATATGCAAGCACATCACACATACACACACTCATATGCACACACATCACACATATACCTTCTTACACACACACTCATATGCACGCACATCACACATACACACACACTCATATGCACGCACATCACACATACACCCACACACACACACACTCATATGCACGCACATCACACATACACCCACATACACACACTCATATGCAAGCACATCACACATACACACACTCATATGCACACACATCACACATACACACACACACACTCATATGCACTCACATCACACATACACCCACACACACACACTCATACACCCACACACACACACTCATATGCACGCACATCACACATACACCCACATACACACACTCATATGCAAGCACATCACACATACACACACTCATATGCACGCACATCACACATACACACACACACACTCATATGCACGCACATCACACATACACCCACACACACACACACTCATACACCCACACACACACTCATATGCACGCACATCACACATACACCCACATACAGTATATGCAAGTACATCACACATACACACACTCATATACACACACATCACACATACACACACTCATATGCACGCACATCACACATACACCCACACACACACACTCATATGCACGCACATCACACATACACCCACACACACACACTCATATACACGCACATCACACATACACCCACATACAGTATATGCAAGCACATCACACATACACACACTCATATACACACACAGCACACATACACTCACTTAAGGCTGTGACACACTGTAAGCTCTGAAGTAGCTGTGCTGCTGTCACTGTGCCCCAAGAAACGGCCCTGTAAACTAGTCAAGAAAAAAACAAAACAAAGTGTTCACCTTTAACAGAATTTTTAATTTTTACACTGACTTGATGGCTCTGAAGATCACCGGTTCTGATCAACCCTCCCCCCACACAAACTAGGATTGTGAATACCGCCTCTAACATATATATATCAAAATCAATAAAATTTGGTCTAGATTTCAGTTGAGGGGGGGCTAACCCGGGGATCACCCCTCCCCCGCACACAAACTAGGATTGTGATTACCGCCTCTTGCGTGATAGATCTAACGTAAAAAACAGTTGATCTAACCTGATCTAACTTATATCTATCAAAATCAATCAAATTTGGTCCAGATTTCAGTTGAGGGGGGCTAGCCCCCCCTCATTAAAAATGCAATATCTCAGTAATTAGACTAGATTTAACAAAACATTTGGCTGATCAAACCTGATCTAACGTGGAGCTATCATAATCAATAACATTTTGTCAACATTTTTGTTGAGGGGGGCTGGCTACGGATTATCTCCCCTGAAAAAGATTGTTATTATTTCATATTTTAAGGTAGCTCTAACGAAAAAGAACAGTTGATCTAACCTGATCTAACAAATGGAATGAACGTTTGTTAAAATTTTGAATATGGGGGGGCTAACCCGGGCTAACCCGGGTGAGGTAGCAGTGATTTCATTATATTAGATCTTATTCTGAGGGCAAATGCTCAATTAAGCCAGCCAGACTACACAAATCAAAAGCAGAGAGAATTCTCAAATATGTTTTGTTTTTTCTTTATGTAGCCTGGAATATGCAGATCTCTGTGTCATTTAAGGGCTGAAGCCATTGAACTTGCATAATTAATGTGTGTTTAAGCGTAACTCCTTTCTACCTATATTTAGACGGAGGAGAGGGGAAACAATGTGTAGTCTCCTCTATTAATAGTTTAGTAAGACACAACAATGAACATTCATTATTTAAAATATGCCAATATGTTGTGCAGCACTGTGCTAAGGGATAAAGTAAATAACCAGAATGATGATAATACACATTTGGTTCATTTGAGAGGTGACCAGATCTAGCAGAGGAGGTTGACAAAGATGGACTAAATATTTTAAAAGTAAAAACAAAGAAAAAGGTGCAATACAATAATTAAATTATATATATATAGGAGTCTTATGTACTGACTAATTCCAAGTAATTAAAAACGTATCACTCTGCTTCAGAGATCTATTTCTTCCTTGTGATAAATGGTCTCCAGCTTTACTACAGCTATCAAAAAGGAAAGCCTGAGACGCTATGCAATAATAAATTAAGAGTTTCACTCTGAATTAATGAACCCGTGGGTTACATGGAATTTGTGAATGAACAACTCTTTGTTTTCGCTCTTTTATTTTATTGTGCCACTGTTTCTCTTTGGCTGAATCCTGAAAGAGGGAAGTATGTTTCTTTTCATTGTATTTTTTAAACCATAACTCATTTGGTTATTGTGTCTTTTTATAAGAGACCATAAACAAACTATGATTTAAAAGGACATAAAATAAAATGTTATTTCCCATAAAGGGCAAGATTACAAGTGGCGCGCTGTTGGTTTTTCCCGACCGCTTGTACGCAAGTTAAAGTCCTCTTGTATTACAAGTTTAAAGTAAACGTGAATGCATGAGTGCAATTGCAATTTACCCTAGATGGATTACCGTGACTTCAGAGCTCTGGTTAACTGTTACGCAAGTCAAGAAAGTGCCACAAAACACATCAACATCACATTTAAAAGTACATTTACACTCATAATAACACTAACTAATAAAAATTATTTAAAAAAAATATTCCCCAAAAAAGTTATGGGCTCAAATATATGAGGTTTCAGGTGTTAGAAAAAAAAAGACAGGCAAAGGGCTTTAACATAGAAATACATACATGTTTAAATATGTATATACCAGTCCTAAAGCCCATTCACACGGGCCATTTTTTGCAGTACAGTGGTCCCACCCCTTGCGCTCTCTCCCTCCCCCTCTCTTTTGCTCTCTCTCTCCCCCTCTCTTTTGAGCTTTCTCTCTCCCCCCTCTCTTTTGAGCTCTCTCTTTTGCGCTCTCTCCCCCTCTCTTTTGCACTCTCTGTCCCCTATCTTTTGCTCTCTCTCTCTCTCCCCCCCTCTCTTTTGAGATCTCTCTCTCCCCCCTCTCTTTTGTGCTCTCTCCCCCCTCTCTTTTACGCTCTCTCTCTCCCCCTTTCTTTTGCGCTCTCTCCCCCTCTCTTTTACGCTCTCTCTCTCCCCCTCTCTTTTGCGCTCTCTCTCTCTCCCCCCCCTATTTTGCACTCTCTCTCCCCCCCATCTCTTTTGCACTCTCTCCCCCCTCTCTCCCCTCTCTTTTGCTGTCTCTCTCTCCCCATCTCTCTTTTGCTGTCTCTCTCCCCCCTCTCTTTTACTGTCTCTCTCCCCCCTCTCTTTTGCTGTCTCTCTTCCCCTCTCTCTTTTGCTGTCTCTCTTCCCCCCCTCTCTTTTGCTGTCTCTCTCCCCCATCTCTTTTGCTGTCTCTCTCCCCCCTCTCTTTTGCTGTCTCTCTCCCCCTCTCTCTTTTGCTGTCTCTCTCCCCCCTCTCTTGCTGTCTCTCTCCCCCTCTCTTTTGCTGTCTCTCTCCCCCTCTCTTTCGCTGTCTCTCTCCCCTCTCTCTTTTGCTATATCTCTCTCTTTCCCCCCTCTTCTGCTCTCTCTATTCACCCTCTTCTGTTCTCTCTCTCTCCCCTCCTCTCTTTCCCTTTCCCTTCCCCTCTCTCTCCCCCTCTCTCTCCTCCCCCTCTCTATCTGTCTCCCCTCTCTATCTCTCACCCCTCCTCCACGCCCCCTTTCCTGCCCAGCCACGCCCCCTTCGCTGCAATTCATGCCTGACCACGCCCCCGTCACGCCGGTCATGCCCACTTCTGCCGCAGATCAGCTAGGGACTCAAAGGCCAGGTGTGTTTGTCCTCGTGCTGTCTCTACTGCGCATGACAGCTTCGGACAAACACACTTGGCCTTTTATTATATAGGATATATATATATATAATCAAAATTGCAGGGAAGGCACTCTCCGTTTTAAATAACTTTTATTCGGGTAAACGTTTTCAGGGTCTGAGGACGGGGGAAACCCCGAAAACGTTTACCCGAATAAAAGTGTCTGAGGACGGGGGAAACCCCGAAAACGTTTACCCGAATAAAAGTTATTTAAAACGGAGAGTGCCTTCCCTGCAATTTTGATTATTACTTTTATTTGAAGTGCACCCCGGAGGCTGTTATGTATGGAATGCTGGTTCCCTTGCTTTACCATATTATATATATATGCATTGGAGCCCTTTGCAGTCAAGTAGATAAAAACATGTAAAATCATAATATAAAGGTACAAAAAAACTTCAGAAATCTATTTAAATATCTCTTTAAGAATGAATAGAACATATTCTGCTATGTGCAGAACATTGGATTATGAAATATGCAATATTCTCTTCTTATATTGCTCTTTTAAATAACAGTGTTTGTGGGACTTGTGAGTGTTTTTTTTTCTGCTCCATTGAAGTCTAAGGAAGAATGCAATGTTGGGCTCGCAAAATCTATTTGTTACCACGACTTTAAAAAAAAACGTAAAGCGTAAATCAACTTTGCAATGTACTTACTTTATTTATTTTTTTATGCTTTTCATGTAATTTAAAATGAAAATTCTGGATTTTTTCTAATATCTCTAAAAATGTTGGAGAGAATCCTGCAAGGCCCTACACACTGATTTCTCGATCAGTGCAGGAGCTCAATTACAGTATATCTATCGCTAAATGCCCACAGCAAAAGGTGATAAAATTAGCATACTCATGAGGCTTTTCCGCTGGTGATCCATTAACTACAATTTTTCTAATAAATTGAGTTATAAATTATTTTAAACATTTAGGGCTAGATTACAAGTGGCACACTAATGTTAGCGCGGGACACGATAAGGAATATCACGACTGCACTAACTCAAATATTACAAGTTGGAAGTAAACTATTGAGCACTAAATGGATTAGCGTAAAGTCTAAGGGGCCGATTTATCAAATGTCTATCCGACATAATCCGCTTAACAAGGGTCATAACAAGTTATTAGACAACACAAATGTTGCAGATAAGCAATCTTGTGGTCTTAAATTTATAAAAGTAGGCCCTTGAGTAATGTGACATATCTCATAGTCTACCTGGTACAGAACAGAAAAAAAGGATATTAGTCCTAAATGTTAAGCTACCAATAGATAGAAATCATCTTACTACAGGATGTAAGGTCCCTTCCTTTACATTGCTAATGTACAATATTTAATTTAAAAAGGGGTTTAACACAAACAATAGGTAAGATGTGGGGAAAACAAGGTGAGAGAAATATGACTGGTACAAGAAACATATGTAAGCATTGGAAACAAAATATCATATGTCAGATTCCTAGGTACCCTGGTGGAAATCAATATCCCACCTAGAGTTTATACCCTTCTGTTCCTATGTACCTAACTTGAAAATCAACTGTGCTTCTTTGTCTAGAAGTTTCCTAAATCTATCACCCCCCTTACATTTTTGGGGACATAGTCGATGGCTTGGAATTTTAATATATTGTTATTACTTGTAATATATCGATGTTTAAAGAAATGTTTTGCAACTGGGGTTTTGGGGAGATTTGTCTAATGAGGTTAAGTGCTCCCGGATTCTGTCTTTTAAAGGTCTACAGTACTTGTGCAACCTGTATATTGTTTTTCGCACAGTCCACAAGTAATTAAATAGATAACATAACATGAACAACAGTCCAGTCTATAGTTAATTGTAAAGATATTACTTGTGGAAGTCGAAGAGAAAGTACTCCCTACTATACAGTGTACGCATACTTTGCAGTGTCTCCCACACCTAAAAAAAAACATTTTTTGGTAAGCCAGGTTTCCTAAGATTTTGTTGTACTATTATAGACATATTGTGTAATTCTGCTTCCTATAGTGGGCGCTCTTTTAGAGACAAATTGTATACCTGATTTTAGGCATTCTCTTAGTGTCTCATCTAGTTTTAATATGTCCAGATTCTGTTGGATAATAGTCTTAACCTTATTAAATTGGTTACTATACTGTGTTACAAAATTAAGCTTTTTTCCTTTCCATCTGTTATTCTTGTGTTTGCTTTTTAGCCCTTTGGATTGACTGGGGTCTATGTTTCCCAACAATTTTTCACGCTGTGTTTTACCTATTTCCTTTTGTAAAATCGTTAATTGGTGTCTGTCATATCCTCGTTTTGTTAGTCTGTCAACAAGTTGGAGGGAGTGCTTTTCATAATCATTGTCATTGGTGCAAATTCTCCTTACCCTAATGAGTTGGCCTTTAGGGATACCGTTTTTAAGGTGGCTAGGGTGACAGGAGTCTGCCCGTAGTATGGTATTACCCGCAATATTTTTCTATATAATTCTGCCTGTAATTTGTCCCTATGTCCACTTAACACAATGTCCAAATAATTAATATGGGTATGATCTACTTGGTAGGTGAATCTTAAATTTAGATTATTGCCATTTAGAAAGTGTACAAAATCTCTACCTCGGTCATAGAGCCTGTCCATATAAGTAGCAGGTCATCTATGTATCTTGCATAGAATTTTATCTGTTGTATAAATTTATTGTGTTGGCCAAAGATATTTGTAGCTTCAAACCATCCAAGGTAGAGGTTCGCATAGGAGAGGGCATGTGCCGCACATTTGGATGTAAAATTCATGGAGTCAAATTGAAAAAAAATTTGTGGAAAAAGTAAAATTTTTAGTGCTGCCAGTATAAATTCAATTAATGCTGTGGGAAAGCTACTATAAAGGAGAAGATGGTACTCAAATGATTTTATCAAAAATATATACAGATATACTGTATATAGAAATACATATTTTAAAATAAAAAGAACATTTTCTTTTATGTGAAGAACATTAAAATGTAAAGTATTCTTAACTAACTTTGGCTTTAACGCTGATGGTCTAATGCGGTGTCGGGTTGGCGCACAAGATTTTTTTTTAACAGAGTGCTCCATTGAAGTCTATAAGGAGATGTTAATTAGTGCGCAACAGGTTTCGCTTGTGCACTAACTTTTTACTTTCAACTTGCAATACATGTACTGATCCGCCTGTGTTAAAAGTTTACTTTAAGCGAAGTTAGCGTGCAAGTGGGATCACAAAGGTTAGCATGACACCTTGATTATTTTATTTGGTGATATAAACTATGCATAAAAAATACTTTAAATGTGGCACCCTGATTAAGTTACCCATACCCAACTGAGGGTCTCTGACCTGTGTACATTTCTATAGATAGCTATGTACTATGTAATCTTTGTACTCACAGTTCGATCAGGAAAGCATCATGCCTAACCAAACTTTGCTTTAGTTCCATTGCTTAATTTACTAAGAATTCTATGGGAAAGAATACAGAATTCTCCATTTAAAAAAAATATTTAAAAAATCTTGTCATTTTATATAATAACAGTGTTGCTGATTATAGCATATTACCTGATATGGTAAGTCAGCCATTCGTAAGTATGTTTCCAATTTCAGGCAAAATGGAGATAAACTGGGCACTCCATTATTTGGGCGGGAAAACTGATGGAGAATAATTGCATCCTTAGAGTCAACTTTCTGTTCTTTTCTACAAGAAAAAGAAAATATATACACATACATAATGTCACCATATTAAAGTCAGATATACCACCAATACAGTGGTGGAAAAACCTAACATTTTCTTCTTAGGTAATACATAATATAGTAAAAT
The DNA here is from genome assembly GCF_027579735.1 of Bombina bombina. Lineage (NCBI taxonomy): Eukaryota > Metazoa > Chordata > Amphibia > Anura > Bombinatoridae > Bombina > Bombina bombina. The sequence goes on from NC_069502.1 coordinate 587,479,924, forward strand.
GTATCTACTTTATGAATCTTACTTGTTCTAGGAGCTACCTACCTACATTACTTCATCCAAGATAGATTTTAGACAGCCGTTCTTTACAATGTGGGCTAGATTACAAGTTGAGCGCAAAATATTGCTTCTGCGAAAGCAATATTTGTGCTCAACTTAGTAATACACAGCGCACGCAAATGTTGCATTACATGAAAGCATTGCACTCACGAGAGCATGGTTCCATAGGCAAATTTGCCCGTTTGGGGGTGCTCAATAAATTAGCGTTCCATTTGTAATCAAGCCCTTTGTATAATATACACAGGAATGGACTGTACTCTCAGACTAGACCGGGTACACAGCCTAAGCCACTGTAAACTCCACAGCCCTGAAAACTGCACAGTTCCCAGCAACCCAGGCAGTTAACCCCTGAGCTGCCTGTGTGACAGGTCCATAAGGAAACATTACAAAAATTATCCACACAACACACAGAAAGCCTGGCACTCACCAGCAGACACACAGCAATGTTTAAAAGCAAAAATAGGAGAGTCAGTTGCATTTGGCGCCAAAGGTCTCTCCCTTCCTGGGACCCTAACCAACACCCACACAAGGCATACATCCAAACACACCAACTGGGAACCTCCCAGGGTGACACAAGCTTTTGCAATCCTCCCTCAGTTTTTATATATCTAGCAAAGAGAAAACCCACACTCACTGGATTTTAAAAGGCAAATAGCAGTTCATTCTAGTGTGACGTTTTGGGATATATGCCACTTCCTCAGACAAAACATTTTGTCTGACCAATACACACACATATTTTAAGATAGAAGGCAATATATTTATGAATGTAAAGCTGATAAACAATATTTATTTAATTTACTTTTTAAATTAGATAAAATATAAAAGTGCCAATTATGGTGCTTGAGAGAACACCTATTCTCTGTGCACTTGCTAGCACCCACCCACTTCCTGTACAGACCCCGCCCCTTTACAGAGCTATTACCAGAAGCTATGGAGCCTGCTACAGAATAAGAATAAACAGGTAATATATGTAGTACAATGCACATAATTTGCTGTAGTGTGTTTTATCATGCTATGCCGCTGACGTAAGAGCACATAAGATATGTTTGACTAAAATGATTACAGCTACTGTTTTATAGTCCTTTAACTTCTACTCCTGTTCTCAAACTCTTATTTAAAGGGATATGAAACTAAATATTTTTTCTTTCATGATTCAGGTAGAACGTGATTTTAATCAACTTTCCAATTTACTTCTATTATCTAATTTGTTTTGTTCTCTTGGTATCCTTTGTATGAAAATCATACCTATGTAGACTCAGGAGCTACTGATTGGTGGCTGCACATATATGCCTCATGTTATTAACTCCTCCAGTGTGTGAACTAGCTCACAGTAGTGCATTGCTGCTAATTCAACAAAGGATACCAAGAGAATGAAGCAAATAAGATAATAGAATTAAATTGGAAAGTTATTTAAACTTGTATGCTCTATCTGTGTCATAAAAGAAAATTATTAGAGATTACTTAAACAGTAGACCTGTTTGAGCCAATAAAACGTTAAAAGAATTGTACATTTGAACTTTAACTCCTCTATCAAAAATATATTCTGTTATATTATATTCTATTACATTATTAAATTCTGTATGGTGTGGGAGGTTCATATCCGAACTTTAATGTTCTATTGGGAACTTATATATATACAGTTGTATGCAAAAGTTTAGGCACCCCTGACAATTTCTATGATTTTCATTTATAAATAATTGGGTGTTTGGATCAGCAATTTCATTTTGATCTATCAAATAACTGAAGGACACAGTAATATTTCAGTAGTGAAATTAGGTTTATTGGATTAACAGAAAATGTGCAATATGCATCCAAACGAAATTAGAAAGGTGCATAAATTTGGGCACCCCAACAGAAATATTGTATCAATATTTAGTAGATCCTCCTTTAGCAGAAATAACAGCCTCTAGATGCTTCCTATAGCCTGTAATGGGTGTCTGGATTCTGGATGAAGGTATTTTGGACCAATCCTCCTTGCAAAACATCTCCAGTTCAGTTAGGTTTGATGGTTGCTGAACATGGACAGCCTGCTTCAAATCACCCCACAGATTTTCAATGATATTCAGGTCTGGGGACTGAGATGGCCATTCCAGAACATTGTACTTGTTCCTCTGCATAAATGCCAGAGTAGATTTTGAACAGTGTTTTGGGTCGTTGTTTTGTTGAAATATCCAGCCCCGGCGTAACTTCAACTTTGTGACTGATTCCTCAACATTATTCTCAAGTATCTGCTGATATTGAGTAGAATCCATGCGACCCTCAACTTTAACAAAATTCCTAGTAGCAGCACTGGCCACACAGCCCCACAGCATGATAAAACATCCACCAAATTTTACTGTGGGTAGCAAGTGTGGTCTGTGGGCTGTTTTTTACCATTCTCACCATCCTTTGCCTCTCTGATATTTTACTTGGCCTGCCACTTCTGACCTTAGCAAGAAAAGTGCCTGTGGTCTTCCATTTCCTCACTATGTTCCTCACAGTGGACACTGACAGCTTAAATCTCTGCAATAAATTTTTGTAGCCTTCCCCTAAACCATAATGTTGAACAATCTTTGTTTTCAGGTCATTTGAGAGTTGTTTTGAGGCCCCCATGTTGCCACTCTTCAGAGGAGAGTCAAAGAGAACAAAAACTTGCAATTGGCAACCTTAAATACCTTTTCTCATGATTGGATGCACCTGTCAATGAAGTTCAAGGCTTAATGGGCTCACCAAACCAATTGTGTGTTCCAATTAATCAGTGCTAGGTAGTTACAGGTATTCAAATCAACAAAATTACTAGGGTGCCCAAATTTATGCACCTGTTTAATTTCGTTTTGATGCATGTTGCACATTTTCTGTTAATCCAATAAACCTAATTTCACTACTGAAATATTACTGTGTCCTTCAGTTATTTGATAGATCAAAATGAAATTGCTGATCCAAACACCCAATTATTTATAAATGAAAATTATGGAAATTATGGCAAACATACATAGATACAACATACATGTCATTGCAAGACATTGAGGCTGTATAGAAGCTTAAAAACACTATTACATGACTTCAACAAGTTATTAACTATCTTCTATGTGATTGAGGCCCACATATTTGTGCACAGAATCCATTATAATATTGTTAACAGGTATAAATAGGGTATTGTTGTTAACAAATATCAAAATTAAACAAGGTGCAATTTGTGTAATATACAAATATTTAATTAGTTTATTATCAGGACTTCTAGCTATAAAACCCTATTTCTTGGCATATTAGAATTTATATGTTTCTGCAAATACATAATTTATCAGTATTGATTAACAAAACAGGGTTTTATTCTAATCAGTTTTATAAAATACAATACAATACAAAATACAATTTACAATATAAAATGGTTTATTCCGAAAAATTCACATAGACTTCAATGGTGATTAACTGATTTGTTTGTATAAAAAAGTCTTGATAAGCAAGTCAGCAGGAACAGTTTTATCTGTGCTTCAGTTAGTTGTGTTTATTTTGCTGAAGTGTTGTGGAATATTCTGGAGCTTTATAAATAAAGCATAACAGTTAATTCACCCAACTGATTGTTAAGAAGATATTTACTGTATGGGCATGGATGTATAATCAATATATTACTTATATTAACAGATAACTTGTATTCACACAAATGTATTGAAAATATAATGAATAAAAAAATACCTGTTATCATACCACATCCTTGGAGGAAGAGCCAAGGCAATGCTTTATTCACACCAACAAATAATAAAAAAATAAAAATAAAAAACACTTTAGGCTATATTAAGAGTGGTGCGCAAACTGTTGCACACAAGCGACAAGGGGTATATTGCAGCTCTTTGCACGCCTCAAAAGTTGCGCACGTATTATAAGTTGAAAGTAAACACGTTTGCTCAAGCACAATTGAATTCAACATGCGTTGGGTTAGTGCAATTTCAGAGCTATGTAAGACAAAACACATCCAAAATACATTGTAAAGTATAGTTAGACTGATAATAACACTGTCTTATAAAAATTTTTTTTTTTTAAATATGGCATACGAAAGTTATAAGGGCTCAAACATAGGAGGTCTCATGTTAGAAAAAAAGAGCTGCAAAGGGCTTTAACATAGCGATACACTCATACATGTCTAAATATGTATATATATATATATATATATATATATATATATATATATATATATATATATACAGTATATGTATATATGTGTGTGTACATATGTTTTTATGTAATAATGTGTGTATAAATGTATTTACAGACATATATACACATATAAATACATATATTGGAGCACCCTTTGCAGTCAAGTAGCTGAAAACATGTAAAATCATATTTATACAATAATCATATTTAATAAAGTATTTAACTGTGTATTTACTGTAAATATTTCACATTCCAATGTTCTTCACATAAGGGAATATGTTCTAAGGATTTTTAAATAGATATTTCTCAATATATCTCTCTATATATACCTCATAATATTATATATATATATATATATATATATATATATATATATATATATATATATATATATATATATAAAATATTTTTTTACCTGGTAAAACATTTTATAAATAAACATAGGTATAGATATATATTTTACAAAAAAAAACATTATATATATATATATATATATATATATATATAAAAATTGTAACTGCGGTTGTTCCAGCACCCCAACCTTGGTAAGTACTCCAGTACCTGGGTGCAGTCCTACAACAATATACAAGTTAGATGTGTGGCTCTAGTGATGTTGACGCTATCTTGTGGCTGGTGGTGACCTTACACTGTTGTGTCATGCTTGGTATCCTTGTTTGGGTCTCTTGGGTTGTCCCGAATTTAAATGTTATTACAAATATCTGGTGATGGGTGTATGTATTGTATTGTGTTTGCAAATAGTGGATGTTTTTTCTCTTATTCCACAGTTTTGACTCGTCTTGATGAAGGCTTCTGCGAAAGCCGAAACGTCGACCATTAAATATTGCTACTAAGAAAAATTAAAGAGAATATTTTGCTGACACGCAATTTTCAAAAAATATTAAAAAAAATATTCTGCTATGTGAAGAACATTGGATTGTGAAATATTTTTATAGTATGTTAAGTTAGTGCACTTGTTACACGCAATGGGGCTGCGCGTGATTATGTTTTTTTTCCACTTTTCGCACTTCATTGAAGCCTATGAGTAAATACGTTAACGCGGTCACAATATTCCACTATAGTTCCACTTTTTGCGTATGTCGGGTTAGCATTTGTGTACAAACATTTTAGTTTCAAATCATAATACAAGTGCAACCTGATGCGTGCAAAAACCTAGCAAACTTGACACACGAGCAGGAACGCTAATTAGCACTCTCTTTGTAAGGTAAATACATCAGTATAACAGACCTACCTAACCAACACAAACATACATGGATAAATGTTAAATCTTAGCAGTGAATAGAGTGAGTTTCACAGTAGCATTATATTTTTTCGCAAAATAAACAAAATGCATTTGCCATTTCTACACTTTCCTCCCATAATATCCTGTAATATTTTGCAAATGTATTCATAATTGTTCCACATACAGCTACAAGGTTATTATCTATGGAAGGGAAAGTGTTAACATTATGTAAAGCAAGATTAGTTATTGACATATGAATACTGAATAATGATTTAGTACAAACAACTTGGCATGTTCTGTTTTATCTAGTCTAAAGGCTAAGATATAAGGTATTTTTTACAGTGTGTGGTCTTGGCTTGGACCTTTTAACTTAATTGACTGCCAGACAGTTGCAATGCATCACAACTCTGTCTTGTAGCTTATGGGTTAATAGGAAGTGTAAATTTAAGGGTAAGACAACAACATACAAGCTGATAAATGCTATATACATTGTCTAGATGTGTATATATTTCTGATTGTAAAATAAGCAAGTTTGGTATTTCAGGGTCATATTTATAAAACTGCAATGTACAGTAGGTCACCTTATAATCCTTTCCCCCCTCTCTGCACTCACCTTATAGCCAGAAGCTCATGTAAGAGATATGCAGCAGCAGCCAGCAGTGCTCCCCCAGTCAGATACAATGTTTTCTTCCACCAGGAATCAGATCCCAGCCCTGACATAACGCCACCGTAGTCCTGCAGGGGGAAGGCGACAATGTCCCCATAAAAGGAGTAATGTTCCTCTGACCCCGCACACCAGCACAGGGACAGAGTCTGATTGCGGCTCAGCTCAATAACGCAAGACCTGGAGGAAATGAAGGCAACACCCCAGTGCATGCTGTGGGCTGTGTCTTCCTACTGTGCTCCCGGGTAGATACATGGAAAAACAGGGGACTGGAAGGGCAAGTAGTCTTGAGAGAGCACCGGGAAATGAGGCGTGTAGGATTGCTTGGTAATGTGATGCTGAGGAGAGGGATGCAGGAGGGAGGAGGCAGCTGCATCATCACAGGATGCTCCACATCTCCTCCCCTTTGTAGGCTCTGCTTCCTCTTTGTGTACTGATGTCACCAGGGCTGCATCTGGGATGTGCCCTCTGTTAAACAGAATACAATGATGGCAACAGTAAAAAAAAGAAATAAACAAGGGAAAAATATAAGTTTAGATTTCTAAAATATGTTATCAGCGACAGCATTAATTTAGTTTAAAAATGAGAGCTGCCAACATTACTGCAGTGTTTGTGTCTCCAGCAACAAAAAAGAACCATATTTGGGGGATGTAAAATCCTTGTTTTCCCCATACACTTTTCTCTCAGCACTTACACATGAGCTCTGATCACCTGCATGGATCCATAGGTGAAACCATTTGGCTACCTATTTGTATACATTTCAGCAGGTTTTATACATAAGTAAGTAACTGAATGCTTTACACCCTGCCAGTACCAATGTATAAAACACACTTCACACAGCACAGCCTCACAATTTACACCACACACGTCTTAAAGGCACAGATCACAGTATGCGCACACAACCTCCCGTTCTCAAAATCTTAAAGGGATAGGCACACATATCTCACACAGCCTTAAAGGGATGCTTATTTTTAAAGGGACAGGTGCATGTACACATAGCACACTATCACACAGTCTTAAAGGGACAGGCACACACAGCCTACACAAACTTCAAAGGGAGAACTCACACCACATACACAGTCTTCAAAGGGACAGGCCACAGTAGGTGCACACAGAAAACCTTGCACACTCTCATAGTCTTAAAGGGACAGGAGCACACAATGTACACAACCTTAAAGGGACGCTCAATCTTAAAGGTACAGGTGACACACACACGCACACAGCCTTTAAAGGGACAAATTACACCACACTCACATGGTCACACCACATGCATAGTCTTAAAGGGACAGATCACAGTATGCGCACACACAACCTCAAGCCCTCAAAATCTTAAAGGAATAGGCACACACGTCTCACAAAGCCTTAAACGGATGCTTGTTCTTAAAGGGACAGGTGTATACACACAATGCACACTCAAACATTCTTAAAGGGATAAGCACACAGCCTACACAGACTTTAAAGGGAGAACTCACACAAATCACAGTATGAGTACAAACAAACACTGTTGCATGCTCTTGAAAGTCTTAAAGAAATAAATAAATACAATACACAGCCTTAAATGGATGCTCAATCTAAAAGGGACATTCAGGCAAACAAATAAAGCACACTCACACAGTTTTAAAGTGTCAGGCACACAGAACCCACACAGCCTTTAAAGGGACAACTCACACAACACATACAGTCTTAATGGGACAGATCACAGTATGCGCACACACACAACCTTGTCATCTTTCAAAATCATAAAGGGACGGGCACACACAACGCACACAGCCTTAAAGGGACACTCAGTCTTAAAGAGACACATTCCAACACCATACACACTGCCTTAAAAAGGGATAATTTACACCACATACACAGTCTTAATGGTAGATGCGCACGAACACCAAAGTCACCAAGTCACAAAAGAACAGCTGACACTGTGCACAGTCTTTTCGGACCATGCACACCCAAATGCACAGAGTGAAGCTCAGTCTTAACACACACACAGCCTTTAAAGGGACAATTCGCATCATTTGCACAGAGTCTTAATGGTATAGGTGCAGAAACAGAGAGCACACACATCCTTCAAAGGGAGAGATCACACCCCGCACAAACACAGGCAACATAAACAGCCTTAAAGGGGCAGCTCCCCCACGCTAATACAGTCTTAAAGGGGCAGACACATTCACACAATGCGCACATCTTTAAAGCACACCCAAACAGTTTTAGAGAGGAAGGTCACAGCACGCGCAAGAACACAAGGTGCACTCAGAGATAAATCTGAGTTAAGCATTAAAAATTATTTTCTCAGCCATATTGCATTATTTTACTTTAAAATGGGTTTCAAGGTCCAAATAATGGACACCAACACCAACAATACTGCAGTGTTTGTATTTGCAGGAACAAAAGGAACAGTTACACTCAATGCACACACCCTTTATACCACACGCACATGGTCACACCACACACATAGTCATAAAGAGACAGATCACAGTATGTGCGCACACACACAACCTAACATTCTCAAAATCTTAAAGAGAAAGGTACACACATCTCACACAACCTTAAAGGGACACTTATTTTTAAAGTGACAGGCATATAAACACACAATTCATGCTCACACAATCTTAAAGGCACATACAGCCTACACAGACTTTAAAGGGAGAACTCGCACCTCATGCACAGTCTGAAAAGGACAGATTATAGTATGCACACACACCCTCCCATGCACTGAAAGTCTTAAGGATAGGTGAACACAACACACTCAGCCTAAAACGGATGCTCAATCTAAAAGGGACAAGCAGACAAACAAATAAAGCATGCTCACACAGCCTTAAAGAGACAGGCACACACAACCTACACAGCCTTTAAAGGGACAACTCACACATCACATACAGTCTTAATAGACTGGATCACAGTATGCGCACACACAACCTAGCAATCTCTCATAATCATAAAGGGACAAGCACACACAACTCACACAGCCTTAAAAAAACACTTAGTCTTAAACACATACAAACACATTGCATACAGCCTTTAAAGGGATTATTTACACCATACACAAACACAGTCCTAATGGTACATGCGCACAAACACCCAAGGCACCAAGTTATAAGAGAACAGCTGACACCATGCACAGTCTTTGAGGACCATGTACACAGTCTTATAAGCACACCCAAATGCACAGAGCCTCAAAGGGAAGCTCAGTTTTAACACACACAGCTTTTAAAGGGACAACTCACATCACTTGCACACAGTCTTAATGGTACAAGTGCACAAACACACAGTGCACACATCGTTAAAGGGATAGCTTCTCCCACGCTCACATAGTCTTAAAAGGGGCAGACACACTCATACAATGTGCACATTCTTAACCCCTTAAGGACCAGCGACGTACCCTGTATGTCATTGGCCTTTTTTTGGGACTTGATTGTTTTATAGCACGGTCTTGCCACCAGCGTTGAGACTGCTCTATTCCACAAAGCCTGCGGGAGGGAGGGCATTAATAGTGTGTTCTTGCTAGACTTGTGCTATTATGTCCTGGAAAAAACCTTAACGACCAGTGACATACAGGGTACATTGTGGTCATTAAGGGGTTAAAGCACACCCAAACAGTTTTAAAGACAAAGGTCACAGCACAAAAAAGAACACAAGGTGCACTCAGAGATAAATCTGGGTAAAGCAATTACAATTATTTTCTCAGCCATATTGCATTATTATACTTTAAAAATTGGTTTTGGACTTCAAATGAGGGATCCAAACAACAACAATACTGCAGTGTTTGTATTTCTTGTAACAAAAGGAACAGATGCACTCACAAAATGCACACAGCCTTAAAGCACACCAAATACAATATAAGGGACAGATCACAGTATGCACAATTACACACAGTGCACATAGTCTTAAAGGGACAGCTCACACCACATGCACACGGTCTTAATGGTAAAGTGGCACACCAGAGTCATTTTCATTGCATGTAAAGGAACAGTTCACACCAGCACACTCACACAATGCACACAGCCTTAAAGCACACCCAAAAACAATTTTAAAAGGACAGGTCATGTCACAGCACGCACAAGAACACATGGCTTATGCAGCCTTAAAGGGATAGCTCACACCACACACACACTGTCTTAATGGTACAGCTACACAATGCACTTGACAATGGAAGTTCACAGACAATCTTAAAAGGACTGAAGCACACACATAATACACATAGGGGCCGATATATTAAGCTGTCAACCAGTGTATTCCGTGCAAGCCTTCAGGCTCACGGAATCAGGAATTCATAAGACCACTGCTCCATAACTCATGGAGGTGGCGACAGCAATCAGCCGATCGGATACAATCGGGTTGATTGACATCCCCTGCTAGTGGTCGATTGGGCAAGAATGTGCAGGGGGCGGCATTGCACAAGCAATTCACTGGAAATGCTTGTGCAATGATAAATGCTGACAGCGTATGCTGTCGGCATTTATCAATGTGCGGCGGACATGATTCGCTACAGCGGATCATGTCCGCCCGCACATTGATAGATCTACCCCACAGTCTTAAAGCACACCTAACAAAACAGTCTTACAGGGACAAACCACGGATTTCACAAATGTACACAGCCTTAAAAGGACAGCTCACCCTTCAAGTCTTAAAGAGAACGGTACATACACACACAGTCTTCAAAGTGAAGACTCACAGCATGTGAACACAGTCTTAAAAGTACAGGCATACACAAACCTAACACACAGAGTCTCAAAATAATAGCTCACCCCTCATGCACACTATCTTATAGGTAAAGGCACACGTGATGCACACAACCTTGAAAGGGACAGATCACTCCACATACACATCCAAACACAGACTTAAAAAGGAAAAATCACAGTATGCACAAAAACATTAACAAGCACAGCCTTAAAGGAACAGCTTACACCATGCACACACACAACCCACACAACCTTAAACGGATTGTGACAGCACACACACTCAGAGCCTGATGATCTAAAGCTATTTGCTCAGGCAAGATTATCTAAGAAATCTTGTGAGTACTGCTAGATCCCTCAAGCAATTTTTTAAGGGCAACTTTTAGCTTGAAAGCTGTTTATCTCACTAGGAAGGATCCTGTATGTGAAGGAAAGATATCTACATTACAATATAATGCTGGGGGAAAAAGCACTTTTGCATGATTTCTCTCCTTGCCAGCAAGCCTTCTATTATTGGGCCCACAGTCTTAAAGGAACGGCTCATAGCACACACACACTTAGGAGGCTGACTCAAGGCACACACACAGCCTTAAAGGGCCGATGCATGGCTTGCACACACACACAAACAGACTTAAAGGGAAAGCTCATAGATGTGAATGCCATAAGCCATCCTTTTAAAGGATCAGAAAAGTGTTTTTTTTTTAAAAAACTAGTAGTTTGTCTGTAAACTGCATGTTTAATACTTTCTGGTTGTAAATTGTTTTAAAATAATAATCCTTACCATACTTTTTTTGATTTTGAAGAAGCCGCTTCATGCTGTGGGGTCTAGCAATAGCTGACAGCCCCAGGAGAAAGTAACTGAGATGGGTTCAAGCAATTGACCAATCATATAGTTTATTATAATTACTGAAATGAATATTCAATTAGGCAATGCGCTATCCCTTTCTCATGCGCATTAGTGTTACTACATACACGCATGTCTTAACAGTGCGAAGCGTGTCAAAGTATACGAGCTTGCATATTTCCCAGAGCAAGTCTGCAAGTGCTTATAGCGTATATCATTCTATGCCGGTTATTTGGTTGATAGGGCAGAGAATTATTGGAACCAATATGGTGGCGCGCACTCCTGAGGGCCATCCGTGAATGGCTTTGCATAATTTGGTGAACGGAAGGTGTGAAAACATGGACATTTTTGCGAGGAATTTATTATATGAAAATTAAAAAAAAACATATATTTAAGAAATGCAACATCAATATGAATGCCTTAAGCCATCACTTTAAAGGGACAGTCTGCTCCAGAATTGTTATTGTTTAAAAAGATAGATAATCCCTTTATTAGCCATTCCCCAGTTTTGCATAACCAACACGGTTATATTAATATACATTTTACTTCTGTGATTACCTTGTATCTAAACCTCTACAGACAATCAGTACCCTCTCATAAATAACTCCATGGGAGTGAGCACAATGACACACATAAACTAGCGCTGTATAGCTGTAAAAAAACTGTCAAAATACACTGAGATAAGAGCTGCCTTTCACAGGTTTAGAAATTAGCATATGAGCCTACTTAGGTTTAGCTTTCAAGAGAACAAAGCAAATCTCCCTTTAAGGGTCTGTAGTATACAATAAACTGCCCCTTTGAGCCATTTAAGGTGGTATGAAAATGCTGTGAGTTGTCTCATTAAGATTGTGTGTGTTTGTGCAAACTGTGGTTTGTCCCTATAAGACTGTGTGTGAAACAGCCCTTCAAGACTGTGTGTACATGTGAGATGTTGCTTTAAGGCTTTGTGCACTGTGTGTGTGCCAATAAGACAGTAATTGTGCTTTGTTAACTGTCCCTTTAAGGCTGCGTGTACCTTGGGTCGTTGTGCGTGATGTGACCTTTCCATTTAAAACTGTTTTGGGTGTGCTTTAAGGCTGTTTGCATAATGTGAGTTACCAGACATTTTAAGACGGTGTGTGCATGGTGTGACCTGTACTTTTAAGACTTTGCGTGCCGTGTATATTTGTGTGTGCTGTGATCTGTCCCTTTAAGACTGTATTCGGTGTATTTTAAGACTATGAGCATTGTATGATTGCATCTGTCCCTAGCATGAGGTGAGCTTTCCCTTTAAGGCTGTGTGTGTTGTCTGTGTTTGTGCATGTGTGATCTGTCCCTTTAAAGCTGTGTGTGCTGTTTGTGTGCCTATATCATAAGACAGCGTGCATGTGATTTGTTCCTTTAAGGCTGTGTACGCTGTGTTTGGGTGCCTATATCATAAGACAGCTTGTATGTGATGTGCGTTTCCCTTGAAAGGCTGTGTGCATTCTGTGTGTGCCTGTCTCTCTAGGATTTAGAGTCCATCAAGGCTCTGTGCACCTGGGTGAAGTTATAAGACTGTTCATTTAAATACTATGGCCTAGATCAATATAAAGGTGCAAACACATTGTGACAGCTCCTTAACTGTAAATGTATCCAACGCTTCTGGCCCTGGAAGAAGAACAAGACTATCAAATCGTCCTAGCAGCCGCCATGTCCAGACACAAAAATCAAAAGCTCCAGGCCTTATAAAAACAATATACTGTACTGATCATTCTTTCTCTATTCTCTCTCAATTCTTTCCAGTGGAACTGGTTTTGTGAAACAGCTGAACGGACATATCTATTTTATGGAGATTGCATCAACGGAACCATTATTCAGGACGTCTGGACAGACACAGAGGCGGCTTTTTCCCATCAGCTTACCCCCCCCCCCCCCAGTCTGCCGGGTAATGCAGATCCATTTTGCTGCAAATACTAGGAGGTAAAGATACCTGTCAATATGGATGGGACACCACATATCAAAATACAAGCCCTCTTGGTTGCCCTAGCTCAGAAAATGGACAATAATTTTTCTCATCTGATATCCATCACGAAAGCCCGCCCTCAAAAGCAGCCGTGCACGGAGAAGCAAATGGTGACCAACATAGAGCATGACAGGCAGCATAGCCACCCGCAGTCTCCTCTCAGGATGGTGGAGATTCCTTTGTGCACTCCAGCTCTACGGGAGGCACCGTCCATGAAGCTGCAGGAAGTTAATCTGCTGCACCAAAGAAGTAGAGACTCATCTATCTTTTTCACTACCGGGACCGGGAGAACACCTGAGGGGAAGCAGATACCAGCGCAGGTGGATGCGGCCGACCACTCGACGCGTTGTATAGAGATGCCCAATGTTCCGGTGACGACCGGCGACTTAAAATTTCCCTGTGGGGCCTGGTTTAGCAGGGACAGATGTGACCCCGAACTCTCATACTCACCTGATATCCTTGTCTCCTGCAGCTCAGATGCACCTAGGGGGACACTCCCGACAGCACTCTTTCACCATTTGCTCCATCCTGAACCCTTATCATACCAGCAGCAAGATCAGCAATTCTCGTAGGGGGATTGGGTCACGTCACTCTGATATAAACAGTCTCATTGTACTTTGCAGCTCTCCATGAGATAGTGATAACTTTTTATTTTGATATCTAACTATGAGACTGGGTTACTGGCTCCACACACCATGCTAAAATGGAGGTCTTATCACTTATGACTTATCAAAGGCAATCACAAGACTTTGGGCATTGTATCCTACTTAAACCCAGACATACAGTCTGTCTTGTTTTACCTTTCAGCTCTTCATTTATCAATGATGACTGTCTAGTCTGATGTTTAGTTAAGGGACTTGGCTTCTAGCTTTAATCACCCTGCTCAACCTGGGTTTTTAGTATACACAATTTGTAAGATGGTACACGTAAATAGTACATAAACAATGTGCACTCTTAGAGCTAACTATGCATTGGGTCCCCCTACTCAGGAGGTCCATATAAGCTACAGGGAGGTCTGCTGTATTGTATTTAATTTTTTGTTGTCTTTAATTTTGTGAGTAAGGCTTTAAAATTGAAATCTAAGAGTTGCTAACTACTACAGAGTGAGAGCCACTGGGAGGGTGCCATTTGTCTAAATCATCCAAAACGTTTTAAACTAACATTTTCCTCCTAGTTCAAATCCTTTACCTTATTTACATATAGCAATGGTTGCTTAGCTATACTCAGTGTCGCTGATATTTATTCTTTATTTTCTTTACCATAAGCAACCAGTTTAAGCATTACTATATGTTCAATTCCCAAACTATTTCATATGGCTCAAGAGTGGTCCCTATGTAACTACCATTAGATATGATTTTAGTGACACAGTCTGTCCAAAAGTGACCGGTTTAGTAGTTACCACATAACTATATAATATAAAGAAAAGAGATATCATAATATGTCCATGTATCCTTTTATTGATGTGTCATATAGACAGTTTATAGTTAGAGCAGTGGACTTAATTAGGTTGTAATTGTGTCTGACACACTGAGCAGACTTTAGAGCCATAATTCCGCTTTAACGTTGTTAATTATACGACTAATTTAGCTATGTGATATTATAATGCTGCGTTAATATATATTATCTCTGTGAATGTGACATGTATTAATTCCTACTTATACTTGAAAGTTCACCGTATGCAATATGTGCGTTGAAATTATTTCTTGTTTATTTTGCTTGTCATTGGACATCAGTTGTTGTTTGTTAAAGACAAATATCTCAAAAAATTATTAAAAACAAAAAACATGTTATGTCTTAATTTGAGGTAGATCATAAACTACTTTGCATTTGCTAAAAAGAAGTTAAAGAAAGAGCCTAATTGGTGGAAGAACAAGATTCGTCTGTAGCCTAATGATGTAGGCAACTACCAGGTAATAGTGAGACCCGAGTGCAAATCCAGCTGGAACACATTATTTCTGAATGGCTATACAAGATGAATTTTAGGAGGTGGGAAATTATATATTTTTTTACCTTTTGTTCTGTTAAAGGAACTTTTACCCTAACATGTTTTATTTTTGACAATCATCAGTTTTCTGATTTCACTATTTTTTGTTTCATTCAGACTCCACATAACCTGCTTTTTGATCAGATGATCTGCTTGACATTTTCTGTTAGTCAGGTTGTGGCACTGGTTTTCAAACCTGACCTCAGGCCTCCCTAACAGGCCACATTTTGAGGATACCTGAACTAGAGCACAGGTAACACAATCAGCTAATTAGTAACCATGGTTATTTTGCCTGCTCTCATCCAAGGTAATCTATAAAACCTGGACTGTTGGGGAGGCCTAAAGACAGGTTTGAAAACCAGTGGGTTATAGTAATATCTAAGAAGATGCATGTCGGCTTATTGCAGAATCAGCCTGGCTCCTTGTTTCACCATATGGTCTTTTTCTCCTCCAAAGTTCAACTCCCATCTTGCTTTACTCTGTGAAGGGCCAGAAGACACGTAGCCTAATGTGATAGTGAACATAACCATATCTGCCTGTTCTGGTCTTGTGATTTCCACCAGACTACATATGGCCAGACATCTTTAAAAATGATCTAGGACGTGCCTTCCGGAAGGGAGGGGGACGTTCCATTGTTCCTACCTAACTTCGGCATTAGGATACATAACACAACTGAAATGGTGCCTAGCACATCACAGCAAAAAAAGCAATTTCCATTGAGAAAATGGCATGTAACACCCTTCTACCAATGCAGCCTTTTTTATGTGGCACAGCATTTTCCAAAATGAGATAATGTCAGAAGTATGGATTTATTTTATCAAGTTAACAGGGAGAGCATATTATATTTGCAGCACATTGTTGTATTATTTTATACTGTAGCATTTATCTGTGGTCTCCCGCTATTCCTTCTTCACATATGTAGCACACTAAGTATTCCTGCAGGGGATTCCTCCATACAGCTGACAACAAAAGTTTTGTATTAGTATCTTTTTTTTTTTTCAGATGGCTTTTTCCGTCACTTATGTGAGGTTTTACTATATATTTTTATAGACCTGTAGGCAATATGAAGACTTGTGACACCTGCAAAACCATAAATCAATAGCATATAAAAAAAAAAATATATTAGAAGTTTATGTTCATAGAAGTAGGTATTTTCTTTTAATTAACAGACCTTCTAAAGCGTACCCCCTATCCCAATATCTATAAGGAAAAAGATCAATACAGATGCTCCTTTAAAACTGCTGGAGATTGTTGATCTAAAATCACTACTCTGTAAATACCATCTATCTCATGATTCTAGTACCTTTGTATTAATATGGAACACACCGACATCCTAGTACCTTCTGTCTTCTATCTAGCCCTTTAAACATTTCTAAGTGCTGGATTTATTATTAGGTAAGGTGGGCAACTGCATAGGGACAGATTTTCTTTGAGTAATAATACCTGGGTGGTGAAGTGATAAGTCACCAGATATTCTGTGTTTTGCACATCAGACTGCTCTGGACAATCAGTGACTATATTCAGGAATGTAAAAACACTTTATTTATACAGATATATCTTTGTAGGCTAATGGTACTTGGAGAACAATCTAGTTGTGACATCGCCTAGCACTGTCTAGTTACACCAGCAGTGTAAATTCATTCCTGGGCCTAACTACCACAAAGTTCTTCCTATAACTGTCTTTTGCAAACGTCATTTTGTACATTGTCCAACCAGAACCGTTGTCAACCTCTTTGTACAGCAACATAGAGATTTATTGCCAAAACTGTAAGGGGATTTGTGTAAAGCCTTCACGTTATATAGCTCAGTTTATCTATTGTTAAGATGTATTATTTTTGCCTATATATTTTCAAAATGATCAAGCTTAGCGCATGCACTATAAACTATATCTCACTTCTGAAAATGATCACTATTTAAATACCCCTTACCACATTAT
Organism: Bombina bombina; assembly: GCF_027579735.1. Taxonomy (NCBI): domain Eukaryota; kingdom Metazoa; phylum Chordata; class Amphibia; order Anura; family Bombinatoridae; genus Bombina; species Bombina bombina. The sequence goes on from NC_069502.1 coordinate 587,497,437, forward strand.
CATCAGCTTGTTAGAATAAATAACATTTTTATGTCTTCTGCGTCATTTCATATTGAACCTGCCTTAGTTTTTGTCAGATGTTACACAGCGAGTTTCAAAATGTGTCTTAAGAGAACAATAATTAATTTGCTGAATATATTGTTTAATTTTTGGGGAACAAAAACATGCATAAATAAATTGACACACAAAACAAGTTCACATATGTATGAATAAATAATGTATAAGATGAACATTACCTTTTTATGGTCTTTACCCGGCACCACATACAATTTAAAAATAAACCAATGTGGCCCTTTACCAAGCGATATCATATACATATATAATTCGGGTGACATATTTTGTCTTAATTCCCAAGATGTATGACATACTACATATATTTCACAGCAACAGTGTAACGTCACACCGTCATTTAACCTTACATGTATATTGCACAAGTCAAGTATTTTTACATTAGATGGAACACTCTGTGTTACACCTGAATATCTATTCTATTATCTTTTGGATTTTACAAAATGGCAGCAATAGGCACTTTGCATAATATGCAAAAGAGAACTATTTTAAATCTGGAAATATATTTCTACTTAAACTATATATTTGGAATGGGTTGTTTGAATCATTCTCCTGCACACTTTTTTCTGGTGTTAGAGATGTTTGCAAATAAAACATACCAGAGGCCAGTAAATAGGTTAAAATAATTAAAAGCTTTTAGGGGAAGGGTGGACACTCCCTATATATATATATAAAAGTTCCTATAACTAGCTTTGGTGAACCATTTAGTGGCACTACTATTAAAAAGGGACAGTAAACACCATGAGGTTTTTCTTTAAAAATGTTTAGTCAATCCTAGCAAAATAGCTTTTCAATATTCTTTCATTATTTATTTTGTCCCCTTTTCATTTAATTTAGCTCTGCTACATATCTTTCCCTAAGTGGCTTTAACTGATGAGAACTGCAAAAAAATCCACTTTATACTACATTATTACCATGGCTAGCCTTGTCTGCATACTGAAGCCCAGATTGTTTTCAAATAAGGCAAGCGGTGGGTAGAATTTACCTATTGAAAATATTCCAGCAAAGAAAAGGTTAATTTCTTTTAAAATGTTTTAGACTGGGCTGATAAGTTATTCTACAGCAATACAACAGAAATGTCTTGTAATTACAATGCGTTTACTGCCTCTTTAATAATGCAGATTTGTTCTCACACTAATTACTAGATCTTTATTGTAAAATCTAACTTGACTGTGACAAAATGAACAAATATGCACCTTTCCTCAGTGAAAGTGATGATCACTATTAGGAATTCAACAAACGGGAAACTCCAATATGGAGGCAGGATAGTCTCTGCTGGCACGTGCACAACAGCCCTTCACACTTCACTATGCAGGGATCATCATCAGACTTGTTCACACAGAAGATTCTGCAGAGTGAGGCTGCTCCTTGTCATCATGTGACCCCATATCTGGAGCCTGCTCCTCAGCCCCGGCCTTCACCGCATGCAATGCATAGTTTATGCTTGTGTCACCAATCCAGCTCCAGTTGCCTGACAGTGGGTTGAACAGCATTCCCCTCAGTGTGTCTACCACAAAGCCATCTGAGGGTAAAGGAAGATGAATTAATACCTATTGTACGGATTGCCTCACTCACTAGGATTTATGCATTACGTTAGGTTTTTAAGTTAAGATACCTAGAAATAATGGCTAAAGTAACTGAAGCTTTACATAACCAGCACACAAATCCCCAGTATATACAACATGCGACCAAGAAGATAAAGGACAATGTTACTTCTCTTTGGAGCTTATGTGTATAAGTGGCAGAATGCAAATCAATTACACTGTGCTCTCGTTTGATTAGCTAGCAGGATTGGTTGTGGTACATTGTTTTTTTTACATTGCATGCTCAGTCTGAATGATGAAAGTTTAATTTTTATTTTCATGTCTCTTTAAAGGCCAATTGCACTTCCTGTTCTCTTCAAAATCTAAATTAGAGAGCTTTAACATAAACCTTTTACGCAAAAATATATTGCGTAAATACTGCTCTTTCATGCGCATTATAGATTTGTTGTTTGTTTTTTTTCTGTCCCTTTAATTCTTTAAAGGAAATTACTGCTACATGAAACCATTCTTCTTTTTCCCCCCATCAATTAAGCACATAAATAGACCTATAGAACTAGGTGTAAACCTCCATTTAAAGGGACAGTCAACACCAGAATTGTTGTTGTTTAAAAAGATAGATAATCCCTTTATTACCCATTCCCCAGTTTTGCAAAACCAACACTTATATTAATACACTTTTTACTTCTGTGACAAACTTGTATCTAAGCATCTTCTGACCGCCCCCAATCACATGACTTTTAGTTATCTATTGACTTGCATTTTAGCCAATTAGTGCAGTGTCTGCCACTAGCCACGGGCGTGATCACAATGCTATCTATATGGCCTACATGAGCTTGCTCTCCCCTGCTGTGAAAAGTACATAAAATAGAGGCAGTCTTCAAGGACTTAGAAATTATCATATGCGCCTCCCTAGGTTTGCTTTCAACTAGAATACCAAGAGAACAAAGCAAAATTGTTGCTAAAAGTAAATTGGAAAGTGGTTTAAAATTACATGCCCTATTGGAAAAATGAAAGGTTTTTTTGGACTTGACTATCCCTTTAATACTTGAATTGAACTAGTTTTACTGCCCTAGGGGATCAAGGAATGTTACACTTATTTAAGAACTGCTAGCACTATGTGCAGAATTATATAACTTTATTTTGTAGGTATTACTGCCCCTTTAAGCCGTTATATAGTTTTGTTTTTTTTAATATTTTTTATTTTTATTAAGATATGTGAAATACATATACAATAATATAGATAACACAATAATGCCAGAGAGCTATTATCAACAGAGAGTCCATTACACGAAAGGTGTTTCAGCGAACCCAGTCTATGGTTTACAACAACCCTAAGCCCATTAGCTAGGTAGGGTCCAGCGTCCTTAGTTAGCATCAAGAAAGAAATGTTTATGCTCAATGACAATGTAAGGTTATGACAAATGTAAAACAGCAAGCATGTAACAGAGTCATTGTAAAACACCAGAATTAGCATGTGGTATACAAACTTATCTCAAACAAGTAGCAGTAAAATCTATAAATACTTCAGTATCTGCAATCGACCAATGGTTATTGATCGAAGAGGGATTATCGAATGTCAAGGTATCGCTGAGTGAAGAAAAGAGAAAGGAGGAGGAAAAAAAAAAAAGGGTGGGGGAAGGGGTGAGGAGAGAGGGAAAGCAGCCGCAGGGACATAATTGGTACATGGCATGTCCATGTGGTACAGAGAATTGTTTAGTCTGGGGTGTTATATATATTCGTGGTACAGTGCTGAATTGCTTTCTGCCATAGGGGACTGATTATCGGACAAGTCCACCATATGTGTAGTGGAGTGCCCAACGTGTCGCAGCCTCTCCAGCATTTGGGAGAGTTCGTGTGTGAGATTTTGAACAAGCGGACAGGCGTCATGTGCCATTGTGGTAATACTTTGAAAAACAACTCAGATGGACCGCATTTTTGGTTAAGTGAATCGCAGATTTCCACAACAATGGTTCGTGTGTCATATCAAGGGAGGATTCCCAGTGTTTTACCGGTGGAGACTTATAGAAAAGTGGGGGATGCAGAATATCCTGGTATGAGAGCAACTTTTTGAGGGAGATTTTTTAATCCCACCTCATTTCCCACTTAGTTCTAGGTCTCAACGGGCCCTTATCAAAACCCCAAGACCGGAGAAAACTCTGTAATCTCCAGAATTCAAAGTGTAGGAGTAAAGGCGGGTTAAATCTCTGGATAAAGGTTTGGCAGGTGATTAGATGATTACCTTCATAGAGGTCTACAATATTAGCAATGCCTAAGTCAGACCAGAGAGATGGACGAGTATCTGGTAATTCAAGAAGCAGCCCCTTTATCTTATGGGATGGAGACGGATGTGGAGCAATGGTAGACAATTTATGGATCTTATCCCAGAATTTCAGGTTTGAAGTTATAATGGGATTTAATAGTAGAGCTTGTGGTCTGGAGTGTTTTGGTAACCAAATCAAGTCCCCCAAGGAGTACCCCAGCGGGAGTGAAGCCTGCTCTATCTCTGCCCATCTACTTTACGTAGATATACCCCATTGCGTTACCTGAGATAGCCTAGCAGCCTCGTGGTAGTGGAGTATATTAGGAGCTGTCGCCCCCTCCAGACAATATGGGTAGCTGCAAGGTACTGGTAGCAATTCTAGGGACTTTATTACGCCAGATTAATTTATTGCACTCTTGTTGAAATTTGCTGATCAAGGACTTAGGGATTGGGATAGGTAAAGATCTAAAAAGATAGGTCAATCTGGGGAGGAGACATCTTGAAAGTCGCTATTCGCCCCATCCAGGATAGCGATGGAACATTCCATGCCTCCGTGGACGCTGCGATATCGGACAACAGAGGAGAGAAGTTCATGGCAATTATGGTTGAAATATTGTGCGACAGGTAGATACCAAGATGTTTAATGTGTGATGTGGACCAATGGAATTTATACGCACTCTTGAAAGTGGAGAGGGTGTCCTCAGGTATATGGATGGCATACGCTTCTGTTTTAGAAACATTAAGTTTGTAATAGCTGACTAATGCAAATCTCTCAAGCAGAGAGAAGAGGTGGGGCAGGGAGGCGACAGGGTCTGAAATCAGTACCGTCAGGTCATCTGCAAAAAGGGCTGTGGTCTGGGTTGTGTGATGTAGTTCAACGCCTACTATTTGGGGAGAGGAACGAATGGCTGTAGCTAATGGTTCCATGATGAGAGTGAATATTAGGGGTGACAGAGGGCACCCCTGTCTGGTTCCATTGGTGATTGAGAAAGGTTCAGAGCAGAATTCCAGTCCCTTAACTGTTGCAGAGGAGTTAGAATAGAAGGCCACTACGGAGGTAACGAATGGGGCTGGGAAGCCAAACCGTCAGAGGACAGTGAACATATATTCCCAGTTCACCATGTTGAAGGCCTTTTCAGCGTCCAACAACAGGGTAACACAGGGTAGGCTCAGTCTATGGGTCTCGAAATAGATATTCAATAACCTTCTAGTATTATCGGGTCCCTGGTGTCCCACCGTAAAACCCACTTGATCACTATTAATTAAGGATGGCAGGAGAAGGTTAAGGCGCAAGGCCAAAATTTTGGTGTAAAGCTTAACATCGAGATTTAATAGTGAGATCGGCCTGTAGCTTGTGCATTCAGTGGGATCTTTCCCTTGTTTGGGAAGTGTAATAATGGTTGCCTGTAGAAATTCTGCAGGGAAGGTGCTGTGGGAGCTTGCTAAGGTAAAAAAATCGTAGTAGAAAAAAGGTATAAGCTGTTTCTGAATTTTTTTATAAAAAAGGATCCAGGACTTCCGGTGGGCGGCGCACCAAGATGGCAGCAATAGACTGAAGCTCTGAAACATCTTGTCAGTAATAAGCCTTATGATAGCCTGAATCTATAGCCATCCACACCTCTCTTGACAAATCTGTGTCCGAGAACCTTTGTGGATAGAGACAACACCACCCTCTCTCCCACGGAAGGCATTTTACAAGATATTGGGGAGAAGCGGTCCAAGATGGATTCCCTACTTAAAGAATTAACCACCATCCTCTCACCGCAGCTGGATAACCTTATGAGGTCTTATCTTACACTTTGCGAAGCGATCCGGTCTGCTCAGAAACCCCCCGCGTTGCCAGGTGTCACCCCTGTACTTGCCGGGGAGATTCCTCAACCTCTATGTGCCTCACGTACCTGTACCCCTGGGGAGGCTGCGGGGCCGGAGTGCGACCAGCTTATCCCGGATCAAGGCATGGCTCCATTTCACCCCTCCAACACACCCGCTCAGCTGGATGACAGCCCTCACAACAATCCACTATGCAGCGCCGTGGGGAAGCAGCCGGACTGTACCTCTGAAAAAGAGCGCTCTCTGACACTCCATGGTTTCGACATAAAGAGCATGAGTCTTACCTTACTGAGAAAGGGCAGGCCGCAACACTTCCACAGCGCAGGGGGACTCTTGCCAATGCAGGGAGATGACTCTACACCGCGACTCAGGGAAGGCGTTGGCTGATCTATTAGGTTACTAACAGAGCAGAGCTTACTGCTTCCCCTATGCTTGTCGGTACTCTGGATCACTGATGCCCATTGACTAGGCTGTAAGCTACACAGGCCGAGCAAGCTATTGGGGTGACTATGTCATGTACACAGCATTCAGCAGATCTGACTATGGGTTAAATGCTGGGAACTGTGTATTATTGATTTAACTGATTTTGTCTAATGCACTTATACTTTTCCTTTCCCATACCCCTGTTTACACAGAGATGCCTGGTGTGTAGTTTTATTTTATTGGTCTACTGCACACTTAACGGAACACTACTCTGGGTGATCTAGGGTGTTAAAAATCATAAATGCTGCTCTCCTCAGCACTTCAGTACAGTATTCATTTGCCAGCGCCTGATTATATCTTTCTAGAAAGCACCATGACTAGAAATACATGAAATTAGAGCAGCTTTTTATTAGTGACGGCAGAACTGGCTTTGTAATCCTTCTGCATGTTCTCTTGCATCAGCTATATAGTTGAACACTCTACTATTATAACCATTGAAACATCTAGGACTAAATTGGGATTCTGCAACCTGTTAAATTGGGATTCTGCAACCTGCTATGAATGCTGAAATTCTAGATAACTGTGTGAATGGGATTGGTTGTTTGTTATGCCTTGTTTGACTGATTAATTTGTTTGCTCGGTTTGTGTGTTTGTATTTGTTGTAAGTTAAAAAAGATCCATTAAGGGCAGATTGGTATGGCATTGGGGTGTCAGTCTGTTTTTCTTAGGTTTAAGAGATGTTTGTCTAATCTTCTTGTGGCCCATCTTGTACTTTCCCTCTCTCATTCCCCCACCTGTACTCTCCCTATATCATCCCCCTGCTAAAACAGAAATGCTCTGTGTGCAGCATTATTTTATTTTGTTTTCTAAGCAAGTTGTTTGTTCTACGCTCAACGGACCATTGCTTCGGGTAAACTGGAGTGTGGGCGTCACATACGCTGTTCTCCTCAGCACTTAGACGTAAAGTTTATTTGTCAGCACCTGACTATACTTTCTAGAGAATATCGCTATTAGACACACAAAAAAATTAGAACAGCCTTTTATTAGTGGCGTGACGTCAGATTCCTCCATGTATCTTCTGAATATTCTCTTGTATCACCTATATAGTTGAGAACCCTAATATCGTAGCCAACGGCAAGTAATTAACTCCCTCTGCAAAGCTGTAGTTAGCTTAATCTTGGTTAGCATATATAAGTATGCTCCTACATAACACCGTAACTCCTTATGCTTATATCATTCTACATTAGCCCCTGCTTGAGAGACTGTATGGGGGAAATATCTCATACTATAACTGTGTTGTTCTTGCCCTAATTACATTTTATCTTGTGTTTGAATGAGTCAAATTGTTTCTTTTGCCAGGGTCAGAAAATTATTAATTTTAAACGGGTATGCTGCTCAGGTGGTAGGGCATTAGATATATACCCAGCCGGGTTGCACATGTACTGCTTTGTTACACTGCCCCCTAACATTGGCAGATGCCTTTTGAACTAAATCAATACTTTGCAATCTATTTTAATTATATGAAGCGACACAGTGTTTTTAGAACTGGGCTGGTAGCATAGATATTATAATGGTTGTATATGGCCCACCTACATGGAAAATTACCCAGCCCCTCACTGTGCTACCTCATACCCTGGGGGAATCTATTGGTAATACGGACCTGAACATTAGGCTTAGTCGGGCGGCTACGAGTGCTAAAACTTTAGTTAACTCTGTGGATTGGACTGGTTGTTTGCTATGTCTGGTTTGATTGACGGATTTGTTGGTTTGGTTTGTGTGTTATTAGTGGGTGTTTAGAGGGTTCGGGGTTTAGTTGGGGACGAAAATATAAAATGAGAGAGCTGAACATATGTAGATAACAGGACTGTAAATTGTTATAGGTACCCGGGTTATTTGTCATGTATTGATCTCCTGAATTTCTGTTATGCCCTGAACAATGTTACCTCTAAGTAGATTGTGTGACTACTGTATCTTTGGATGTAATCCTTGAGGGATCGAATAGCCGTCTTAACCTCAGGAGGTGGAGATTGGGTCTTGCAGAGACTCTGTTTCTGACAAAGAGGGAAGATTAAGGTTGGCAAGGAAGTCATTTATGGTGTCAGGAGCTGGGGAGGGGGGGTCGCGTTATCTTGTGCCAGATTGTAGAGAGAGATCAATAAAAGTCAGCAAAAGCTGTACCTATAACTCTTGGGTTGGTGATATGTTGGCCCTTTACTCGCAGAGAGTGAATGCGGGCCGCTGCTGTCCGTTGTCGTAGTTACCTATCAGCTTTATTGCCCTTATAGTAATATATCTCCTTAAGCCTGAGAAGTTTGTCAGCTGTTCGTTCAGTTTCCAGCTGGACTATCCTTAACTTAAGGCCTGCGAGCTGCCTAGAGAGTCGAGGTGTAGGGTCAGTTTTATTAAAAGTGGACAATTTACGAAGATTCACCAGCAGTTGAGCTAGAGTCTCCCCTTTGCGTTTCTTTTGTGGCGCTGCTATTTTGATAAAGGATCCCCGTATGTAGGCCTTCAACGAGGCCCATAAAGTGAAATCATCTACCGCACCAGTATCATTTACCTCAAAAAACTCCGCCAAATCTCTAGCAATGGAAACAGCAGTATTCGGATCGGAGAAGATGGTCGACGGGAGCCGCCATGTCGGGGAACATTGTAGTTCCAGTGGTGATTTTAAAGTTATATGGACGGGGTCATGATCTGACCAAGGACACTGAGGAATCCATGATCTGGATACACAATCCAAAAGTCTTGGTTCGCAAAAGAAGAAATCTATTCTCGAGTAGGAGCGGTGGACCGACGAAAAACATAATTTATGCTTACCTGATAAATTTATTTCTCTTGTAGTGTATCCAGTCCACGGATCATCCATTACTTATGGAATATATTCTCCTTCCCAACAGGAAGCTGCAAGAGTCCACCCACAGCAAAGCTGCTATATAGCTCCTCCCCTAACTGCCATATTCAGTCATTCGACCGAAAACATGCAGAGAAAGGAAAAACCATAGGGTGCAGTGGTGACTGTAGTTCAAATGAAAAAATTACCTGCCTTAAAGTGACAGGGCGGGCCGTGGACTGGATACACTACAAGAGAAATACATTTATCAGGTAAGCATAAATTATGTTTTCTCTTGTTAAGTGTATCCAGTCCACGGATCATCCATTACTTATGGAATACCAATACCAAAGCTAAAGTACACGGATAATGGGAGGGACAAGGCAGGTACTTAAACGGAAGTTACCACTGCCTGTAAAAAACCCTTTCTCCCAAAAATAGCCTCCGAAGAAGCAAGGTATCAAATTTGTTAAATTTGAAAAGTATGAAGCGCAGACCAAGACTCCGTCTTGTAAATCTGTTCAACAGAAGCCACATTTAAAAAAAGGCCCAAGTGAAAACCACAGCTCTAGTAGAATGAGCTGTAATCCCATCAGGAGGCTGCTGTCCAGCAGTCTCATAAGCTAAATGAATTATGCTTTTTAACCAAAAAGACAGAGAGGCTGCTGCTGAAGTCTTTTGACCTCTCCTCTGTCCAGAATAGACAACAAACAAGGTGAACGTTTGATGAAAACTGTAGTAGCTTGTAAGTAAAACTTTAAAGCACAAACCACGTCCAATATTGTGTAATAGACGTTCCTTCTTTGAGGAAGGATTAGGATACAAGCATGGAACAACTATCTCTTGAGTGATGTACTTGTTAGATACCACCTTAGGAAAAAACCCAGGTTGGTACGCAGGACTACCTTATCCGTACGAAGGACCAGATAAGGAGAATCACATTGTAACACAGATAACTTGGAGACTCTACGAGTCGAGGAATTAGCTACCCAAAAGGAACTTTCCAAGATAAAGATTGATATCTATGGAACAAAAAAGGTTCAAACGGAACTTCTTGAAGAACCTTAAGAATCAGGTTTAAGCTCCATGGCGGAGCAACAGTTTTAAACACAGGCTTGGATCTAACCAAAGCCTGACCAAATGCCTGAACGTCTAGAATACCTGCCAGACATTTGTGCAAAAAAATAGACAGAGTAAAAATCTGTCCCCTTTTAAGGAATTAGCTGACAACCCTTTTCTCAAAAACATCTTGGAGAAAAGATAATATCCTGGGAATCCAGACTTTACTCCATGAGTAACCCTTGGATTCATAACAATCAGATATTTACACCATATCTATGTTCAATTTTCCTAGAGACAGGCTTTCATGTCTGTATTAAGGTATCAATGACTGACTCGGAGAAGCCATGCTTTGATAACATCAAGCGTTCAGTCTCCAGGCAGTCCATCTCAGATTGATTCTATTTAGATGGTTGAAAGGACCCTGAGGTAGAGGGACCTGTCTCAGAAGCAGAGACCGTGATGGAAAGGATGACATGTCCACCAGATCTGCATACCAGGTCCTGCGTGGCTACGCAGGCGCTGTCAAAAACACCAAAGCCCTCTCCTGCTTGGTCTTGACCTCCGGAGGAAATCCCACTCCCCCGGAAGAAAAGTCTGACGACTTAGAAAATCCACCTCCCAGTTCTCAACACCTGGGATATGGATAGCTAATAGACAAGAGTGAGTCTCTGTCCAGTGAATTATTGTAAGACTTCTAACATCGCTAGGGAACTTCTGTTCCCCCTTGATGGCTGATGTAAGCCACAGTCGTGTATATTGTCCGACTGAGTATGATGTACCTCAGAGTTGCTAACTGAAGCCAAGTCTGAAGAGCATGGAATATCACTCCCAGTTCCAGAATATTTATTAGAAGGAGGGTCTCCTCCTAAGTCCACTATCCCTGAGCCTTCAGGGAGTTTCAGACTGCATCCCAACCTAAAAGGCTGGCATCTATTGTAACAATTGTCCCATCTGACCTGCGGAAGGTCATACCCTTGGACAGATGGACCCGACATAGTCACCAGAGAAGAGAATCTCTGGTCTCTTGGTCCAGGTTTAACAGGGGGACAAATCTGTGTAATCCCCGTTCCTCTGACTGAGCATGCATAGTTGCAGCGGTCTGAAATGTAGACGTGCAAACGGTACTATGTCCCTTGCCGCTACCATTAAGCCGATTTCATTCATGTACTGAGCCACCGAAGGGCGCGGATGGGATGAAAAAACACGGCAGAAATTTAGAAACTTTGACAACCTGGACTCCGTCAGGTAAATTTTCATTTCTACAGAATCTATCAGAGTCCCTAGGAGGGAAACCCTTGAGATTGGGGATAGAGAACTCTTTCCTTGTTCACTTTCCACCCATGTGATCTCAGAAATGCCAGTACTACGTCCGTATGAGACTGGGCAATTTGGATGTTTGACGCCTGTATCAGGATGTCGTCTAAATAAGGGGCCACTTCTATGCCCCGCGGTCTAAGGACCGCCAAAGCGACCCCAGAACCTCCATAAAGATTCTTGGGGCTGTAGATATCCCAAAGGAAAGAGCTACAAACTGGTAATGCCTGTCTAGAAAGGCAAACCTGAAAAACGATGGTGATCTTTATGCATCACAATGTGAGGATAAGCATCCTTCAAATCCATTGTAGTCCTCTATTGACTCTCCTGGATCATAGTTAAGATGGTACAAATAGTTTCCATCTTAAATGACGGAATTCTGAGGAATTTGTTTAAGATCTTTAGATCCAAAATAGGTCTGAAGGTTCCCTCTCCTTGGGAACCACAAACAGATTTGAGTAAAAACTCTGTCCCTGTTCCTCTCTTGGAACTGGATGGATCTCGTACACAATGTAAGAATGCCTCCTTCTTTATCTGGTTTGCAGATAATTGTGAAAGGCGAAATCTCCCCTTTTTTTGGGGGGGAATCTTTGAAATCCAGAAGATATCTCTGGGATATAAATTCCAATGCCTAGGGATCCTGGGCATCTCTTGCCCACGTCTGGGCAAAGAATGAAAGTCTGCCCCCTATAGGATCCGTTACCGGATAGGGGTCCGTTCCTTCATGCTGCCTTAGAGGCAGCAGCAGGCTCCTTGGCCTGCTTATCTTTGTTCCAGGTCCGATTGTCTCCAGACCGCCTTGGACTGAGCAAAAATTCCCTCTTGTTTTGCCTTAGAGGAAGAGGATGCCACACCTGCCCTGAAGTTTTTAAAAAGGTACGAAAATTAGACTTTTTTTTTTTTTTTTTTTGCCCTTGATTTAGACCTATCCTGAGGAAGGGCATGACCTTTTCCTCCAGTGATATAAGCAATAATCTCCTTCAAACCAGGCCCGAATAGGGTCTGCCCCTTGAAGGGAAGTTAAGTAGCTTATTTATTAAAGTCACGACAGCTGACCATGATATAAGCCATAGCGCTCTGCGCGCCAGTATAGTAAAAAACAGAATTCTTAGCCGTTAGTCTAGTCAAATGAACAAGGCATCAGAAAACAAAGGAATTGGCTAGCATAAGCTTGTCAAATATATTCATCCAATGGAGTCGCTTAACTGTAAAGCCTCATCAAGAGACTCAACCCAGAACGCCGCAGCAGCAGTGACAGAAGCAATGTATGCAAGGGGCTGCAGGATAAAACCCTGTTGAATAAACATTTTTTATCCATTGGATCTAAAAAGCACAACTGTCCTCGTCAGAGGTAGTGGTACGCTTAGCTAGAGTAGAAACTCTTCTCTCCACCTTAGGAACTGTCTGCCAGAAGTCCCGTGTGGTGGTAACTATTAGAAAACATTCTTCTAAAAAATAGGAGGGGAAGAGAACGGCACACCTGGTCTATCCCATTCCTTATTAAAAAAATTTTAGTAAACCTCTTTAGGTATTGGAAAAACATCAGTACACACCGGCACTGCATATTATTTATCCAGTCTACACAATTTCTCTGGCCCTGCGATTGTACACATTCATTCAGAGCAGCCAAAGCCTCCCTGAGCAACAAGTGGAGGTTCTCAAGCATAAATTTTAAATGTAGAAATATCAGAATCAGGTTAAATCATCTTCCCTGAGTCAAAAAAAAAAAAATCACCCACAGACTAAGCATATTGTGAGGTAGTATCATACATGGTTCTTAAAGCGTCTGTATGCTCTGTATCTACCCCCAGAGCTAACTGCTTTCCTTTAATTTCAGGTAGTCTGACTAATACTGCTGCCAGAATATTATTCACCACCTTTGCCATGTCTTGTAAAATAAACGCTATGGGCGCCCTTGATGTACTTGGCGCCATTTGAGCGTGAGTCCCTGAAGCCGGAGTCGAAGGGTCTGACACGTGGGGAGAGTTAGTCGGCATAACTACCCCCACGACAGAATCCTCTGGTGATAATGTTTTTAAAGACAAAAAATGATCTTTATTGTTTAACATGAAATCAGTACATCTGGTACACATTCTAAGATGGGGTTCCACCATGGCTTTAAAACATAATGAACACAGAGCTTCCTCTATGTCAGACATGTTAGAACAGACTAATAATGAGACTAGTAAGCTTGGAAAACACTTTAAATCAAGTTAACAAGCAAATATATAAAACGTTACTGTGCCTTTAAGAGAAACAAATTTTGTCAAAATTTGAAAAACAGTGAAAAAAAGGCAGCAAAACAAACAAAATTTTTACAGTACATGTAATAAGGTAACAGAGCATTGCACCCACTTGCAAATGGATGATTAACCCCTTAATGCAAAAAACAGATAAAAAAAAACAAAAAACGACAGACGTTTTTAAAAACAGACACAACAAACTGCCACAGCCAACAGTGGGAAGCTTCAGTTAACTGTTTCTATGCAAAATTTAAGCCAGCCATGTGGAAAAAACTTAGGCCCCAATAAGTTTTATCACCAAACATATGTTAAAAAACGATTAAACATGCCAGCAAACGTTTTAAAACACATTTTTACAAGAGTATGTATCTCTATTAATAAGCCTGATACCAGTCGCTATGGCTGCATTTAAGGCTTTACTTACATTACTTCGGTATCAGCAGTATTTTCTTAGTCAATTCCATTCCTAGAAAAATATTTTACTGCACATACCTTATCTGCAGGAAAACCTGCACGCCATTCCCCCTCTGAAGTACCTCACTCCTCAAAATGTGTGAGAACAGCAAATGGATCTTAGTTACGTCTGCTAAGATCATAGAAAAACGCAGGCAGATTCTTCTTCCAAATACTGCCTGAGATAAACAGCACACTCCGGTGCCATTTAAAAATAACAAACTTTTGATTGAAGAATAAACTAAGTAGAAAGCACCACAGACTCTCACGACCTCCTATCTATGTTGAGGCTTGCAAGAGAATGACTGAATATGGCAGTTAGGGGAGGAGCTATATAGCAGCTTTGCTGTGGGTGGACTCTTGCAGCTTCCTGTTGGGAAGGAGAATATATTCCATAAGTAATGGATGATCCGTGGACTGGATACACTTAACAAGAGAAAGTAGGTATAGTCGCGTGAGGACGCGTTGAGAGCACGCCAAATATCGAACAGATTAAACTGGGACATGAGAGTCTTGAATTTGTGCGAAAGATCAGCCAAAGCCTCATCAGATTTGCGGGATTTATTAGATTTCTTGTCAAGCCGGGGATCGCAAAGAGTGTTGAAATCCCCTGCGATGAGAAGAAAACCTTGGCGCATGCACTCCAGTTTATTCAGGAATTTGCGTAACACTCTAATGTGCTGTTTGTTAGGGCCATAATACGAAGCCAGAGTATAAACAACTCCAAGTCGGCAAATGAGGATAAAGGTATCTACCTTGTGGGTTGGCTTCAACATGAATGTTTTCATAAGCAATATCTTTGTGGATAAGGATAGCAGCCCCTTTCGATTTTTGAGAAAAGCTTGCCGCCTCCACAACTGGGAACTTGGATTGGATGGGAATTTTGGTACCCCTTAACCAGTGGCTTTCTTGTAAAAAAAAAAAAAAAAAAAAAAAAAAAACAGGTGGGCCCTGCTTGGTCGGGAAATTCATCCCCCTAATATTTTGAGTAATACAACTGTATGGCAAGAGGGTTCTATATAAGGCTACTAAAAGGGGGAGGAAAAAAAAAAGAAAAAAAAAAAAAAAGGAGGAGAGAGAAAAGTCAGAGAGGGAGGAAGAGTCAGCGGTCACTCAGCGAGAGTGAAGATAATCGTATTTGTGCGTTATTTGGTAAGATTGTGCGGTACTTGAGGAAGATAAACCTCGTTGGTAGCCTCCAAAATGTAATTCAGAGTACTTTGAAGGGGGGGAAGAGAACAGAAACCAACAAGAGTTGGTAGCTAGATGATAGCAGAAACTATGAAAACAACAACAGAAAAAGAAGTGTGTGGGGGGGGGAAGCCATTGGGCCACAAAACAAATTAGAAGACACAAATCAATCTACATCAATAGGAGACAGAAAGGGAAAAAAAAAAAAAAAAAAAACACACCACACAACACACGAGACAAACACAAGATAGACCAAACAGACAAAACGAACAATAAAATGAAAACCAGACCGGACGACATGGGACTCACATAAAACACAGCAGGGAATTATAAAGAAAAGGACATGTTATATTGAGAGGTATATGGGGTCAATATATCAACAATTGGAAGAGTGGAGCAATCATAGGCATAGAAGTAAGTAGCATTTTATCTGCATATAACTCGGCTCACAGAGCACAATAACAATCGAACAGTAGATGTATATCAGTAAGAAAATTCTGTATGTATGGCCTGACAAACAAGTAAACTTTAACACAATAACAGTCAAACAGTAGATATACATTAGTAAAATAATGCTGGTACATGAACATGACCCACCAAAAACATATGTCCTTTGTTGAGATTCCACATGAGCGGAACTGTCACGCCTTAGTGGCATCAGAGCTAGGACAGTATAAACATTGGTTGATGAAACTAAAGGGATAACCAACAATTCCTGCCATTTCCCCTAGTCCTGGTGTGGCCAGGAGTGCAGCCAGTAAGTGGGCAAGGCCCAGTAAGGGATATAGATATATAAGGGCCTTAGAGTAGAAGTACTGGGTCAATGTATTAGAGTATGGGAGAAACAGTATCACTCTATTTATGGGGTTAGAGGTCACTTTGAGTTTGAGGGGTCAGTACACCCATAACCGCTAGTGGCCATAGAACTAAGGCAGTAGGGGCATAGGTGCTCTACTAACTCCTAAGGAGAACTAATCTAGGTAGACCCACCTCTAGTATCAGACTATCTCTCCGTAGATCCAGGGCCTAATTTAACATACGTAGTGGAAGAGAGACCTGGTCTATGGGAAAGTAGTTCTAAGAGCAAAAAAAAAAAAAACACCCACACACACACACACCGTCTCAGCATAACAGTAACACAGGATATATGGAAACCATACAGTTGTGGGTATCTTACACTCTATTGAGATACCATGGGTATATTGAACAGTTGACAGACATGTTACCCTTGGCATCTTCACTCATTCAGCCATCTCCTTCTTCCCGTGCTGGACTTGTGCCATCAGAAGCATTAGAGGCCCCCCAGTGGAGGCGGGACCGATTGTGGGGCTGATGGATCTAGTGGAATCTGTGAGGAGCTATGTGGCGGTACCTGAGAGTCCCATAGTTTAATGAGACCCTGGCTCTGGTCCAGAGTAGTGATGGTATGCTGTTGCGGGTCCTGAGAAACTTTGTAAAGTCCCCAAATGATTTCCGTTGTTGGAGTGTACGGAAGGTGAGATCCGCAAATACATCAATGTTCTGAAACTGAGCAGGAAAGGTTGGTTTAGAGAGAGATGCTCTCACCAACCTCTCTTTATACGTGTAGAAATGCAATCTCAAAATGACGTCCCTAGGTTTATCAGATGACAAACTTCTGGGGCGCAAAGCCCTGTGGGCCCTATCAATAAGGCCTTCATTTGAGTTGGAAGGAGGAGCCAAACATCCAAAATACTCCATTAGGAACGATAGCAGGTCACCAGGGGCCACACTTTCCGGGATTCCCCGCAACCACACCATATCCACCATTTTATCTTCCAGAATGGTTAGTTGCTCTGCTAGATCTTGAGCATATGATAAGACATTGGCCTGGTCTACTGCCATATCCTCTTGCTTCCTTTCCACAGTATCCAGCCATTCTGAAGTAGAGGTAAGGGCTCTCCGCAAATTCGGCTAGAGAGGCAGTAATTTGGGTTTGGAAAGAGGAGGCATGTGCCTCTAATAATGATTTGAGAGAGTCTAGTATAAAGGCAGGGGTCACATTTAGTGGAGCAGCATCTTGCAGTGTTTGGAAGGTTGTGGCGATGGTATCAGTTGCAGATTGAGACATGGTTAGACCGTCCTGGGAGTCCTTTAGTGTGGAGAGAGGTACGGGATTAAAGTGGTCTGCCACTGTCCTTTTAGGCCCCACAGCTGACGATTTGGGCCTTCTCTTGTTAGGGTGCACCATTGAAACAGGGCCTTCACCAGGCACCAAAACACCAGATAGTGGTAATGGAGTAGGTTCCAATCAAACAGAGTAAGAGAGTGAGTCGGTGAGAAACACACACATAAAAAAAACGAAAGAAAACTCAGTGGCTCGTGGCCCCCCCCCCACCCACCCACCATCAGCACAATTAGAACCACATTTCTTGGGGAAGTAGAGTCATGTAGCCTGCTCTGTATGTAATGAGATCTCAGTATGTTGCAGTCCTGATTAGATGTAGTTATACTGCACCCTGGATAATCTACTGTGTCTTTGGTGTCTCCTGTATCTAAATTGAGAAGCTCAACAGCCAGGCACAATGGGGGGGGGGGGGGGGGGAAGAGGGGGCCCCTTCAAATTATGCAGATCCCAGCCACTATAGAGGGTAGATGCTTGATAGAGGCAGTTTCTTGCTTGTAGATCTATCTAATTGTAATAACAGAGGTTTCTCTCCTGGGGGAAGTGCTCCTTTTGAGCTATGTAAGGGAAAAGGAGGTGGGATATGACCCGTGGGAAAAATGGAAGAAGAGAGACTTGTCACCCCCTTCTCGGCAGAGTGTAGGAGAGGGGAGAAATAATGCTAAAGAAGTGCCTGAAAGTACTTAAAGGGACACTGAACACAGTTTTTTTCTTTCGCGATTCAGATAGAGCATGAAATTTTAAGCAACTTTCTAATTTACTCCTATTATCAAATTTTCTTGGTATCTTTATTTGAAATGCAAAAATGTAAGTTTAGATGCCGGCGCATTTTTGGTGAATAACCTGGGTTGTCCTTGCCGATTGGTCAATACATTCATCCACCAATAAAAAAGTGCTGTCCAGAGGTCTGAACCAATAAAAAAAAAGCTTAGATGTCTTCTTTTTCAAATAAAGATAGCAAGAGAACGTAGAAAAATTGATAATAGGAGTAAATTAGAAAGTTGTTTAAAATTGCTTTTGTATAGGGGATTAGATGGCGTTGACTGGAGTTTAGGCCACAGACAGGTATGGAGCTATATGATATAGTACATGAGGCTGCTGGTGTTTGTAGATTGCAGCTTAGGTGTCTAATGGCCCACAAGGAGATGTCCAGGTTCTATGACCGTATCTGTACAGACCCCCAGGAAGTGAATGTTTATACGGACAAGTTCAGAGAACTTCAGCTCCCAATTTGCCACTCTTATTGCCACGGTGTGACGTCGGCCGCTTAATAAAGTGCCCTGTTGTGACTTATTCCCTAGAGGAGTATATATGGAAAAAAGGGGGGGGGGGAGATCACTCCCTGTACCTTAGCTTTGTGTTCGTGTGGTAGTATTACCTCTGTCTCGGCTTCCTGTTGCGTAGATATAGTGCTGGATGCAGAGCTGGGCTAGCCGCTGGAACCAGGAACCTCCCGACTGATGAACTGTCCGTCTTTAGCATCCAGAGCAATCCAGAGCTGAGCCCTGACTCGCCGGATCGGTAATCAATAGAATGCTGTTCTAGCTGCTCCCAGAAAGAAGATGGGCCAAGATGGCGGCCGTTCGCGCGACTCCATTGGCGCAGAGGTTTCACCAGTCCTTCTCTCAAGCCTCGGTAAGCGGCCGTAGATATCCACGGGAGATCCTTCCCGCAATCAGAGTGTTGATGCTGAGGGATCAATGGATGGCTGACAATTGGAACGATAGTAGGTCAGATTTTCTTGGCTTATGGGAAGATGCAGGTCAGTGGCAGCCGTTGTGCTTGCGAAGAGATCCCCCTCCTGTTCAGGTCTCAGGGTTATTTGCCCTACAGCTGCGATTGCTCCGGAGCGGAGCGCCGACCCTCCTGGGCTGTTAGGTGGTACCAGGACTGCCTGTGTTACTGTCAGTTGTGGCGCACGGCCTGAGTGCCTTGAGCACTGAACACTGGTAGGCAGCCCAAGCCAGCCACATTCAGCTGCAAAGTGCTCCAACGGGCTGATGTGTCGGCACAAAAAAGTGTTGACCCATCAAAAAGTATCAGATAGGGCAACGGAACCAAGTTTCTGAGAGAATAAAAGCTAATTATAACTGTTTTTAGGTAGTGTTCTTGCAGAGCTCTTTTCTCGTGCTGCCGCTTAGATTGGCGGTCAAGTCAAGCTGAAGTAAGCTGGCTGCAGGTTTCTACACAAGGATACAGGTAATGTACTAGATGTTCTCTATTTCAGACTGTGACAAATGACTGTAGGCTGCAATGTATCCACATAAAACAGAATTCATCGTCCGTACAGGACACTCTACACAATAATAGTGACGCTGCACTCCCTGTATCCCGGGCAGTTACACACCTGTTGCTCTTCACATGCCAGAAAATCAAGATTAAGCGATTATTAAAATATTTTTTATCTACACAAATATGGCAGCAGCCTGTGCTCCTTCACCAGCAGCAGATTTTTAGAGACAACAGCATTTTGCATCCGACGATTGCACAGAGCAGAAGAAATTGACCATTTTTTTTAGTTCTAAAAAGCACCTGCAAGTTACCACTGTTTAGATTAGGAGTAAAAATACTTGCTTGATTCAAGCAGTCGCTCTAGTTCCTCAGGAGGGATAAACTTCTCCCAGTCGTGAGTGCCCTCTGGAACAATACCCATTATTTTCTCAGCAAATACAATTCCTAGAGCATAGGAGACCTTGGTTTTGTTGATTGTGGTAATAAAAAGGGAACCACCTGGCTTTTAAAAGAGAATAAAAATGACTCATGTTAGTATGCAGTTTTACCTCATAGCCATTAAAGTCTGGTTTACACATTTTTAAGCAATATAAAGCTGTATCAAAAAGGGATAACAACCAAAACTTATCTTTCATGATTAAAATAGAACATACAATTGTAAGCAACTTTCCGGTTTACTTCTATGATCAAAATGTCTTTGTTTTCTTGTTATCCTTTGTTGAAAATCAGGAAGGTAAGTTCAGGAGTGTGCATGTGTCTGCAGTACTATATGGCAACATTTTGCAATAATGTGCTACATTAGCAAGAGCACTAGATGGCAGCACTGTTCCCTGTCATGTAGTGCTCCAGACGTGCACACTATCTATCTAGATATTTCTTTAAAGAATAACATGAGAAAAAAAAACAAATTTGATAATAAAATTACATTTGAAACTTTGTTAAAGGGACATAATACTCATATGCTAAATCACTTGAAACTGATGCAGTATAACTGTAAAAAGCTGACAGGAAAATACACCTGAGAATCTTTATGTAAAAAAGGAAGATATTTTACCTCACAATTGCCTCTGCTCACCAGAGTAAGTTCTGTGTAAAAAGCTATACTCAGCTGCCCTGGAATGAGCTTTACCTAGCAGCAATCAGAAATCTAACTATTACTGATGAGTTCTAATAAGAGGGTGTGCAGTAATGATTTCTGGATTTGCTGCATTCACCCCATTTGAAGCAAAGAGTTTGAGATGTTGCATATCTTACCCAGAATCCTCTTGTGCATTGGTAACGATGTATATGGAGTTTTAATTGGCAAAGGCAAGTGGGGATACTTGCCTAGATGTGCTAATTGCCTATGCAATAATTTATATTGATTTACTTTTGCGATATGGAGGATTTTAATCACCACCATAATTTTAATGAAAAGACACACAAAATCTGGAAGTTTTAGTCATCTTTGCTTGTAAGTTTTTTTTGTTTTTATATGTTGTTTGACTATAATAATAATCTATTTCGCTTAGCAGTCATCCACAAAAAATAAAAAAAAAAAAAACGAAAAAAATTAAAGACATCCAAGATAAGTTTTTCCCTGTTTGCCTATATGTGTATAACCCTTTGTGGAGGTTAGAGAATATAATATTTGCATTCAAATGTACTTTTAATTTGTTCTATACATCCAGCAAAGTCTGTTTGGTTGCTGCAAGGATAAACCAGTCTCATGTATCTACCATTGACTGGTTTCCTGTTAAAAAGCTACAATGTGACTTTACCTAGGAGTTTAACCCTCTGTGGGGGTTAAACACATAGACATTGTTCACATAATTTGTGTAAACTTTTAGCCAGATTGTTAAAGGGACACGAAACCTAAAAATTTTCTTTCATTATTCAGGTAGAGAATACAATTTTAAACAACATTCCAATTTACTTCCCCACTCTTATCTCTACTCTTTCCTCAAACCCAAAATGTCTGTTCTCCACATTCAATACTCTTCTCCGCCCACCCCCACCTCCCACAACTTTTCTCTCAGCCCACGATTTTGCCAGCTACTTCAACAACAAAATCGACTCCATCAGAAATGAAATCATCTCTCAACATACTACCGGTCTCCTTCCCCCTCAAAAGCTCACAATCATCCAAAACCCACATAGCCATAAATTTAGCTATTTTGCCCCTGTTACAGAGGATGAAGTTTCTGCCCTTATACTATCCTCTCACCTCACTACCTGTCCCCTCGACCCCATCCCCTCAAAACTACTCCCCTCCCTCTCTTCTACCCTTACCCCTATACTCTCACACATCTTCAACCTCTCCTTCAGCACTGGTATAGTTCCCACATCTCTTAAGCATGCATTAGTCACACCTATTCTCAAAAAACCTTCTCTCAATTCAACCTCCCCATCCAACTACCGCCCTATTTCCTTACTAACTCTTGCCTCAAAGCTTCTTGAAAAGCTAGTATATGCACGTCTATCCCATTTCCTTACACTAAACTCCCTCCTTGACCAACTGCAATCTGGATTTCGCTCCCTTCACTCAACAGAGACAGCAATTGTTAAGGTTACCAACAACCTACTTATAGCAAAATCAAAAGGCCACTTCTTTCTACTTATCCTCCTTGATCTGTCTGCAGCCTTTGATACTGTCGACCACCCTCTTTTGCTCCACACCCTCCAATCCTTCGGCATCTGTGACACAGCTCTCTCTTGGTTCTCTTCCCATTTGTCTAACCGTACCTTTAGTGTAGCCTTCTCTGGGGCATCCTCTGCCCCGTTTCCTCTTTCTGTTGGGGTACCGCAAGGCTCTGTCCTTGGTCCCCTTCTCTTCTCAATCTACACGTCCTCACTGGGTTACTTAATAATATAATATATAATTTGTATGAAGAGGATACCCAAATCTACCTCTCTGCACCAGAACTACCTCATTCCTTGCTAACCCGTGTCACTAAGTGCCTCTCTCATATCTCATCTTGGATGTCCTCTCACTACCTCAAGCTAAATCTCTCCAAAACTGAGCTCCTTATTTTCCCCCCTTCTTCCCAGATCTCCACCCCCCATGTCTCTAAAACTGATGATAACTCCATCATTACCCCAACCTCACATGCCCGATGTCTTGGGGTCACACTGGATCTTTCTTTCACTCCTCACATTCAGTCCTTGGCTAAAGCCTGACGATTCCACCTTAAAAACCGTTGCTAAAATTAGACATTTCCTTACACAAGACACAACAAAGATTTTAACACTGTCTCATCCTTTCCCGCCTCGACTACTGCAACTCTATCGTCTCTGGTCTCCCTAGCTGCCGCCTAGCTCCTTTACAATCCATAATGAATGCCTCTGCCAGGCTCATCTTCCTTGCACATCGCTCTTCATCTGCTGCACCTCTCTGCCAATCCCTTCACTGGCTTCCTCTTGCCTCCAGGATTAAACACAAAATTCTCACTCTGACACACAAAGCCCTCAATTGCACTGCTCCCCCCTACATCTCAGACCTTGTCTCCAGATACTCTCCCTCCCGTCCCCTTCGCTCATGATCTCCTACTCTCCTCCTCTCTTGTTACCTCCTCACATTCCCGTCTTCAAGATTTCTCCAGATTGGCTCCCATCTTATGGAACTCTCTGCCTCGCTCCACAAGAATCTCCCCTAGTTTTAAAAGCTTCAAGTGCTCCCTGAAGACTCTACAATTCAGGGACGCTTACAACCTACACTAATCTTCCTATCTCCACTGCTATCCCCTAAAACCCCATAGCATGTAAGCCTATGAGCCCAGCTGTTTGTAATTCATCTTCATAAGAGCCGACTACAACAGTGCAACTCTCGGCAGGACCCTCTCTCCCCATTTGATACCTGTAATTGTTTTTATATACCACCTATGTTCATAGCGCTGCAGAACCTGTTGGCGCTCTACAAATACTGGATGATGATGATATTATTTAAAAAAAAAATAAAAAAATTTATATATATATATATATATATATATATATATATATATATATATATATATATATATATATATATATATATATATATATATATATATATATATATCTTTAAAACACCATTTCATCATCTAACAAACGAAATATGCATATTCAAGTCAACATAATTCTTAATTATTGATATGATTTTATTGAATAGGTGAGTTTCACATTTTGAAATACAAGTCGTAAAAGGCATTTTTACACTTTTGCTTTAGAATGTCCCTGTAACTTTGTATATAAAACGCTACTTATGAAGGTGTATTTTTCAAAATACCTTTTTATATCATTGACTATAATTTTTAAAATTTGATTTATTATTTACTTGTACATATTTTCTGTAATCCATAACTGAGCAAATAGACAGAGCTTTGTAATGCAATCAAACAGTAATACACACATTTTCTAGACCTAAATGAAATGCTAAGCAGAACGACATTCCATTCTTTTGTTCAATAGAATAATTGGGTTGGTATCAGATATAACTAGAGAAACAGCAACACCATTCAAATGTAAAATTAGACTGAAGCAAGGATCATAACGTACCTTTAAAACTTCATAGCAACTTTGAATAAAAGATTCCACATCAATGACATGCTCTAAAACTTCTGATGCCACAACTGCATCAAAGCTTCCCACAGCTGCCTCTACGAGTTCCTCTAGTGAGCATGCTTTGTACTGAACCATTTTGTCAAGGACTGGATCAAAAGACTTATGCTGGCTTGCTATTTTTATATTGTCCTCCAGAGGATCAACTCCAGTCACGGTTGCTCCTAGTCTACCTAATGGCTAAAGAAAATAAGTTTGGTAAAGGGCCAAAGCAAAACATTTTATCTCTATATCCATCGCTTACTGCAGAGTACCAGTAGGATTATTTTTCTCTTTGAGCTATACTACACACTTTTCTATATACAGAAAAAATGCAATTTTTTGTTAAAGCGTCAGGTATTTCATCAATATGAATTTCCCTTTCCTATAAATCCAGTTGACTTGTACATAAATCTGGCCATTAAATGCACAAGCAGAAATAAACGTTACCAAGAGATGTTTTTTTGTATTCTGCTTTATCAATTAAAACTCTTGCTATTTTTCTATTGCTGATCCAAGAGCAAAAGCTGCTTTTTTTTTTTTTTTTTAAATGTCCTTTTAAAAAATACATAAAATACCACAAATTTGGAAAAATAAAATATATTTTTACAGGATAAACAAACAAAATAACAAATGGTACGTTTAATTATGCTGCAAAATGGCAGCTTCTGTGTGAAAAATAGACTATTATAAAAAAATAAAATAATCAAAAGCAGCTAATTAAATTTGAATCAACAGCAGAAAGTTCTATATCTTGGCCTAATACATAGATAATGCTTACCAGATGAAATCCCCTCCTAGAATAGGGCATGGACAGAAATAACTACACGTATTTTACCTATATGAAGACAGTTTCACTCCCTCATCCCTTACTCCTAGACTGTCATAGGATAAAAGGGATGGGGACCATAGTAAGAATGATATAGGTATTATGCCCTACTTAGCTAATGCTTACCAGAATAGGTGAATACCAAGCAGTACCTCTTGATATAAGGGTGGGCACAAAATGAAAGAAAATACAAAACTGAAGTAGAAATACATTTGTTTCAAAAACAATATTTAAAAAATTCCTTGCTAAAATCAAAGACTAAAAAAAATCAATAGCAAGAAAATCTCTTAAAATATTAACATAACAAAACATCCAAGTTAGTGACATATTAATTGTCCAAAACCTTAAAGAAGTCCCCTAAGAGTTTCCAGACAAACATCTATATACATACTGTACAGTATATATGTCAAAAAGCATGCAACAGGAAAACTAGTGGCACTAAGTAAAAAATAATCAGTGTTGTAACAAATGACTGAATCATTAGTAATCCTGGAGCCACAAAGCTTAAAAAGGGACACTCAAGTAAAATTAATCTTTTATGATTCAGACAGAGAATGCAGTTTTAAGACACTTTCCAATTTACTTCCATTATCAAATTTTGCACACAATATTTTTATATACATAGTTTCTGGGGAACAAAATCCTACTGATCATGTGCATAAGCTCACAGGGTATACATATACTAGTCTGTGATTAATTCAGAGTAGGTATTAAATCATTATCTTATTATGCACTTGTTAATTATACAATTCTACTGCATTGAGTGATCCTTTAAGAAGAAAAAGTTGGAAAATTTACCACAAAATATAGTATCAAGTATAAACCTATGAGAGAAAAAAAGCATATATGGCACTATAAAATTTACACCGAACTATGAATGTAAAATACACGTTTCTAAAACAAAGTATTGCAAGAAAGAATACGAATGAAAAATAGCCTTGTTAACTGGGAAAAACTGCATAACGAGTTAATATATACAGAAGCAATAAATATGAAAGGATTAAAAAGAATGCAATTCATTAAAAACAGTCGGTTTAAGTAGGTCTGGCCATAATCCAGCTGCACAAATGTGGATGACAAAGTGACCTCTTACACAAAATAAATTAGCGAAGATGGACAGGAATAAATAGAGCAAAAAGCAATCAGAAAAAGATAAGTAAAGTAAAAAAAAAAAAAAAAAAAAAGGCCCGCAATCTGAAGAAAATCAAATTAATGAGCAAACAATAGCTACTATCAGACATTTTGACCTGCTCCCCAGCAAATAAAGAGCTATAGAGAAATGCCATAAAAAAACAAAAAAATTAAAGCACATGTATGGCATGACAGCAGGCTCAGGTATAATAGCGTAGTACAGCGCAAACAACGTCTCAGTATCTCTGTGCATCTGTCAACAGTAAATTCAGCATTACAATCTATGAGCCTTCCAATTTAAAAAGGTTTAATGCCCATACAGCATGACTCGACGCCGGATCATGGCATGAGGTTAATATAACAGCGCCCTATGGAAGATTCCAATCAAGAACGGCCAGCCTGAGAAGGAATGCCTCATGCTTCCTCACCTGGTGAGCAGGCAGAGATAATGTAAGCAGACCGGTGGGATAATATAGCATAAAAAGCCTCCACCTAGACTTACTTGAAATAGGTCCAGAGAGGGAACCCAGCTCTGTCATTGACAGAACTAGGAATGAGGAAGTGAAGTCATCTTCATATAGATAAAAGGGGAGTGGTCATTTCTGTCCATGCCCCTTCTGGGAGAGGATCTCATCTGGTTTTTAGTTAGGTAGGGGCCAAGATAAACAAATCTTTGCAATTTTTCTATTGTTCTATACCATATATTCACTATGAAAGGAAAAAACACTCCAATACGGGCATTGACAAACTGAAACTACAGCTACATATGTTTGTATAGGCATGTAGGTGTATGTAGTATAATAAAAAGTCAGCAGCAACATTTTTAGAACCATGGCACACAGAATTTGTTGAGCACTCTTACATATTAACAAATAAGTTCAATATAATAGGTTGTCTTTTTTTTTGCTGCACCCACTGTAGTGAATCTAAGCTTGTATGTATAGTAATATATAGATAAAAACAAATATGTATCACATGTATGTACTATAAAAGGGAGATGATATATTGTTTATAAACACATCAGTCCTTAGGTTACTCCAAAACTTGTTTAATATGTAATTTCATGCCTCTATATAACTTATACATTTGTCTGTTGGCAATAATGCAAGAGTACTACCATACAGTTTTACATTTTATACTACCTTTAATCAATAGCAAACTGTACCAACTTGAAAAAAAACATTCTAAAGAGCAATGTGGGTGTTTTAATAGGTTGAAGAACTCATTTAAAAGGGCAATAACAGTCAAAAAATGACATGCTCTAATTCTCATTTTAAGACTAGCGACCCTGCACTTCTATGTATTTAACAATCGCAAAGTGGTTCAACAAACAGTAGAAGTACCACTCAGGACCCATAGAGCACTACTAGTCCCGAGAGGAAACTTCCAATGACTCAATCAGCAATGGTAGTTATACAGCTGCTGTATGGATCAGTGGGAGTTTCTGCTCAGGACTTGCAGTGCTCTTGGTATTCTCTGTTGAAAGCTAAACCTAGGTAGGCTCATATGCTATATCTTTAAGTAAAAACCATAGAATAATACGTGAGCTAATATGAAAGCTCAGTCATTAATCGTTAGTGACCCTATTGTGAAAAAATTCCAGTCCTGTATGTTATGCAGGAAATGATGTGTACCTATGATTATAATAAGTGAAAAAAACGTGTGGGTAAAATAATAATAATCACTAACCTCAATTTAGGTCTCTTTGTTTACCCCGCAGTACACCAACCTAATTTATTCTAGCATACTGGCTACCTGGTATGATAGTATCCAGCAACTTACAATCAGCCCTATAATTTCTAGCTGTGTTTTTTTTTTTGTTTTTTTTTTTAAATGTATCCCCTTTTAAAAATACCTAATAAAGTTTATAAAAATTTTTTTTACGTATACCTACCTATAATTATTACACAAACTTTGTGGGATTTGAGTGCTAAGGTGTATTCATTCTGTGCAGTGCAACTATATCTTAGTTGCTTCTGTTGAAATGTATGCTTAATACACACCACCTCTGGGCTAATTCATATCCTGTATAAGGCCAATTGGAATTAATTCTAGGCCCGTCCCTCTTATTACCATATACTAGTAGTGCCATCACTCTCTCATTCTATCCTCTCCTTCAGGACATGCTCTAAAGAATTGTCATTTTTTTACTATTAGAACCCTTTAATATCATTGCATTCCAAAACCTTTAATCCTAGCAGATTCATCGGATTCTTTATACACATACACTTTCATTTTTATCTCTGCATCACATTTATCTAGTAATTGTAACTAATACAGGGACATTTATAGTCAACGATCTTGTATTTCTTTGCTTGCTTGTCTTTCCTTACCTCAGAGAGCAGCCCTCCACCACAGCCAACATCTAGAAGTCTCACACCTGATAAAGGACACCCGGCATCAGGATTATAATTCTTGCTCATTAGAATGTCCCTAGGAAAAGACAGCAAATGTCTTGTAAGTAAACAAGATTTATACATGCCGATAACTAGATAAGTGTATTTGTTAGTTTCGTTCACTACCGAATGCAGAGGCTCCTTGCAGCATTCGGCTCTTTTTGGAGACAAAATTATTCTTGTGAAAGAAAAAGGAGCTGAAAGCCACAAGCGGCTGCCTTCTTTCACATTTGGCAGCGAACGAAACTGGCGAATGTCCATATCTACTGATAACTCCCTTTACGTTTCAAGCAACAGCATTCCTAATAGATCAAATATTAGATCCACCAAATGGTACTGAAAACTGAACAAGAACTTTTGACCTTATATTGAGTGCAATCAGCTATTACCTGATTTATATTTAGATAAATCAATATATTGACACTTAACATAGAACCATATCAGTAATAAATGATGCTGAACCATAACGTAACAGGTGGAACTTAAGAAGCTGCAGAAACAAATTTAGATCCCACGAAGGAACTGCTATAGATTTGGTCATCTTAAGAAACTACTTAATGGAAAAAAATTACACTTGACAATCAAAGAATTAGCCGCTGCTAGGATTTGAACTACTGCGATTAGAAGTGGATTAAGGATGTGGAGGAGCTCCAGTATGTAGTTCCTAACCTTAGAATAGCTATTCTTTTTTTAATGTTTATTTATGTTGTTAATCTTTACTGGTTACTCTGTAGTCGAGATTGCACATCGTCTTTGCCAGGGGAAGCTGTCCATTGTCATATATTAAACAAATATACATACACAGTGACAAATTAACAACACACCCCCAAAGGTAATATGATCATAACATGTTAAACAACAACAATATTTTTACAAGACATGATTTTAAAAGTAACAAAATAATTTTTTCTTTTATGTGAAGTCAAAATATTTTATTAAAAAAAAAAAAAAAAAAAAAAAAAAAAAAGGGAAAAAAAATATTTACCATTGCAAGGTTGTGAAATCTTAATCATCTATCTTTAAAAACTAATGAGCAGGCATTACCGTATGAAGGGCACACGGACATCATTCATAGCATGGAGAGCAGAATAAACCCCTTCCTCATCCCACCACTTCATGGACCAAGTCTGGAATTTCTTCATTTCCATAGGATCCACTGACTGTGATGTAGAATACATTCTTCTAAAAAGGACAACGGATATAAATAGGCATTGGTTTACAATGAGAACGCCAAAACATAACAACATAATAGAATTATAAAATAGAATAAAATAAATTTCTTACCTTAAAGGAACAGAACAATTGAGCATTTATTAAAATTATATAGAGTGAAGAGTGGGATTTTAAAGGTAAGAGGCGATTTACTAATTGTGCACATACTGCACAATAATGTTAGGAAAAACAAAGTACTGTTTAAAAAAATAAAGTAATTTTTAATATGCATTACATTATAAATCACTGCCCTGCTGAATATTTGAATACAAGATAAATGCTTTTAAATCCATTTTCAGTTGTGCAACTACAACTGCTGATTGGGTCACTATTTCCATAGGGGACCTGCATTTCACTGCGCCCCCGAGCAGCACTTGAACGAAAGGAACGCCGTGCTATTAGAACTAAACCAAGAAAACCCCTAAAGGGACACTGAACCCAATTTTTTTCTTTTGTGATTCAGAAAGAGCATGCCATTTTAAGCAACTTTCTAATTTACTCCTATTATCAATTTTTCTTCGTTCACTTGCTATCTGCCCTGAGGAAGCCCCGTCTTTAAACCGACAATGATGGTGAAACGATCGTAGGCATTGGATCGATCATTCACGTGACCTACCCGGAAGTGATGACATGGTTGTACATGCCATGTGGATTTCGGCGTGCAGAGCGCACCGAGTAACAGCTTGTGGATTCGTAAGAGCTTTGTGAGCAAGCATTTCAGCAGGGAGTTGACGGCTCATGCGGATTACAATTACATATCCTGAACTCAGATAAGTGTATCAGCAACTACATTTGCTATTATCTGGAAACTAACTGAAATTTGCAACAACCGCTAAGTGTGGAGGGTCAGCCTGGTTTGACCTAGATTGCATTTAAACGGATGTGTTGCTTGTGAACTGCTGCTACCTGGTGTGTTGTCTATAAGGACATATATGTATTAGCAATTACCTGCTGTTATATACTTGATGAGACATATGTGTGATCATTCAAAATGCTATTTATTAGGTTTCTCACCATACTTAGATCCCAGGATTGATTCTGCCTGGTAATTTCTTGGGTACCAAGCGCAGTAGGGTGTAGTATGTTTGAGGTACCTCTGAATGATACGCATTTCCATATGCTTAATGTTTGAAGTTTTGCTCATTGAGTTTGGCTGTTACGATTTTTTTCTACTGTGTGCTAGCTGACCAGTATTAATATTCTGTCACACTTAGATCCCACAACGTTACCTGCCTGATATTATTCCCTATATAACTTTGGGAATCATGTGCAGATAGGGTGTAGTGTGTTTAGAATATTTATAAAATAATTTGCATATTTCATGCTAATTTGTTTAGGTGTGCACACCTCTAGGGGGGAATTTTATGTTACGTGATGGTAAACATATATCATATCCTGATTGTTAGTGCTATATGGATTAGAGATGAAACTCCACTATTAAATCTATTGAATTGTTTACAAAAGAGTGCTTGACTCCCTATCTTTTATTGAATTGTATGTTCTATTATTTTCTAAAAGTTTCTTGTTGAGAGTGTGAGAGTCAAAAGGTGTCAAACCTAGCAATAGCACAACAATGTGAATATATATATATATAAAGTAATACTGTGAAACAGTCATATACTACACAGAAAGGAGCATTAAAAAGAGTGTTTAATTTGTAATAACACAAGGAGTTTATAAATAACAACCCAATGGATCAACTCACAATTCCTATCATAGTGCACTATGAATATTTTCTCACCAGCTGGAAAATCATATAGACTAAATAAACAATTCGCTCAACACAAATAATTGTGAATAAAAATAATTTCTAAATTATATAAGGCCTGTTCAAATTCACAGGGCAATCCTGAAAGTTCCAATTCTATGGTGTAGGAGAGAATCCAAAAAGTTCCTTATAACATATATGATAGACTGAGTGAAATAGGCCTCAGTTGAATCAAGATGGCTCCGTAGCAATAATAATCTCGGATGCAACTTGATATTACTATTACTGTTCATGTCAGCAGAATCCGCCGTAGCGGTAAATATTAGCCAGTCCTTAGCAATCAACAGCAAACACTGTGTGAAGTAGCGTGTTCCGCCGTAGCGGTGTATACTTGCGATTACTAGAGAGCCCCACTGTCGCACCACCTAGGTCCCTTCTGTCAGTATTACGATAGAGGCAATGAAAATCCTAGGGTGCTCCTCTCTTTGACTGTTAAACTGCTCCGTAAACCAGTTATCTGTGGTTGCTTTCTCGGCCTCCAGGTCACTTCAGTCATCAGTTACTGCTCTGTAAACCTTTGCCTCTCTGTGTCCAAACAACACTCCTGCCAGCTACGCGTGTTTCCCCCCCTAAGGCTATGGGGCTTCTTCCGGCTCCAAATTCTAATCAGTCTGATGACTGAAGTGACCTGGAGGCCGAGAAAGCAACCGCAGATAACTGGTTTACGGAGCAGTTTAACAGCCAAAGAGAGGAGCACCCTAGGATTTTCATTACCTGTATCGTAATACTGACAGAAGGGACCTAGGTGGTGCGACAGTGGGACTCTCTAGTAATCGCAAGTATTCACCGCTAAGGCGGAACACGCTACTTCACACAGTGTTTGCTGTTGATTGCTAAGGACTGGCTAATATTTACCGCTACGGCGGATTCTGCTGACATGAACAGTAATAGTAACCATACTGCAGGTTGTTAGTAATATCAAGTTGCATCCGAGATTATTATTGCTACGGAGCCATCTTGATTCAACTGAGGCCTATTTCACTCAGTCTATCATATATGTTATAAGGAACTTTTTGGATTCTCTCCTACACCATAGAATTGGAACTTTCAGGATTGCCCTGTGAATTTGAACAGGCCTTATATAATTTAGAAATTATTTTTATTCACAATTATTTGTGTTGAGCGAATTGTTTATTTAGTCTATATGATTTTCCAGCTGGTGAGAAAATATTCATAGTGCACTATGATAGGAATTGTGAGTTGATCCATTGGGTTGTTATTTATAAACTCCTTGTGTTATTACAAATTAAACACTCTTTTTAATGCTCCTTTCTGTGTAGTATATGACTGTTTCACAGTATTACTTTATATATATTCACATTGTTGTGCTATTGCGAGGTTTGACACTTTTTAGGATGCATATACATTTATATCGATAGGGATTGGTTAGTGCTGGACAGGAATAGCTTTGTATTTTTCTTGCAGAATATAGTTTAAGTTTACTACTTTCCCCTTGCACCAGTGACCTGATAGGTACTCATATATTCAGATCACTGTCACCACCCCTTTTATTGGTAGCACTGACAACATCTCCTTTACATAGAGAGAGATATCTATTTCTTCTTTATTTTCAAGCTCTAATTTTTAAACACAGCATTTTGGATTCCACTCACGCGCTACACTCATACTAATAGTTCTCTCTGTGCTATCTTTTAAAAGTATAGGTCGTGCAAAAAAAAAAAAAAAAAAAGAAGAATTGTCCATCCACTTGCAATACCAGATTTTGTGTTATTCTTTGCGTGAGGTTGAGTGCAAGAGAACACACCCGGAGGTAGTGAATTTGCCCCACTGATCATCTAGACCAGGGTTCAGCAACCTTGGGCCCCCAGATGTTTTGGAACTACATTTCCCATGATGCTCAGACACTCTTTAGGCTGTCTGAGCATCATGGGATATGTAGTTCCAAAACATCTGGGGTCCCAAGGTTGCTGACCCCTGATCTAGACCTTAATGGGGAATTTACAAAGATTTCTGCACTTTACTAATGAATACATTAGTCTAATTTTTTAAAAAAAAATATTTCAAGTAATTAAATTTCATGTAAGTAAAAAAAAATAAGCACAACAAACAAAACATTTCTATTTTTCATGCTCATATTTAACACATTATTAATATTTTGTAGCATATCCCTCAAAATATTGCACTAAATTTATAAAACTGAACTTACAAACATGGATCATTGGGTTTTTTGAAGAATAAAGCAAAGAAAAAACAAACAAACAAAAAAAAAACACCTTACATTTTTCTTCTTGCTGCTACTTCAGTCATTGGATAATATCTCAGATTTACAGCTGTTGATAGACATGTGGCTGCATGAAAAGAAAATGTTTGGTTAGGACAGGGGTTGACTATTTCAAGCTTAGGAACCAGCAAGAAAGAGGAGCCAGACACGTATAACACAGAGGGTAGACATACAATTCTAGGAGCCATGGCTTCTGGTAAGCTGCAAGCAATGTGCCAGGATTTAAAGATGAATCAAAATCAAAACTTTTTCTCCCATAATCCATATGCATAATAAAATATCATGTGAGATCACGTGTGTTCTGTCAGTTTTTGTTACCCTCTCAATGTACATGTGCATTTTACGTCAATGCATTCCACATATGTTGTAAAAAAAATGTGTGGAATGCGGTGATGTATGTGCGCATACAGGTAGCAAAATTCAACAGGTAGATATTGACGCTTTGTCTGCTCATGTGCGCCCTTCATATGTAAATAAAATTAACTAAACCGTTTCTACAACAGTAATAGTTACAGTTAATGAATTAAACTTTAATTGTGATGACATGGAGCTGCATATTACTGTTGGAGAAACAGCTTATTTAATTTTCTTTACATTGGAGGGTGTATGCGGCGCGCATGAGCAAACAAAGCGTCAATATTTGCTATCTACAGGTCATGAGTGCACATACGTCACCGCATTTCACACATGCTTTACAAAATATGTAGAATGCTGTGACCAGTGTTACCTCTAAGGGCAGTTTTTGTGAGTGACAGCTGTGAAACAGTTAATAAGGGAATAACACCTTGCAGTCTGCATTGTGTATAGTTTGCTAATTGCTCTAATTAACTGTTGCACTGCTGGGCCACTCACAAAACTGGCCTTAGAGGGAACACTGGCTGTGACGTAATACGCACTGAGAGAGTAGCAAAATCCGTCAGGGAGCAAAAATAGACAGAACACCTGTTCAAGACATTGTGCTGCCTGGGTCCAAGATTGAAATAACATCCCTCAACTCTCCACCAACTATAATACAAACCTAACCAGATATAGCTAGAAGATGGACATGAAAAGTTTTTCCCAACAATGATAATATAATGCAGCTAAGTGGGAAGAAATGAAATTTCTCCGAAAGAGGTACAATTTATGGCACTATGTGACAAAAGAAAGGCCATAGTTGATAAATTATGGTTCCTAAAGTGAGGCCCAACTTTCCTTTCATAAAAAGTCATAACTCATATCCCATATAATTATAAGCCCTATACAACCTGCTTCCTCTCCGGCCCTCTGCATCAGGGGTGTTCATCTTTTTAACCCAGTATCTGTAATGATTATTCACTAGGTGTGCTGTGAGGAAATGGAAGGTATTCTATGATAATAGGTATTCTGTTAATACATACTTTGTGCTTTTTTGTTTATAAAAAAAATGTGCGGGTACTCATTAATTATTAATTGATATACTGTGCTCAGTAACTTTGTGAAAAGAAAAAAAGGGACAAAGTTATTTACAATGCCTGATATATTTTGCTGCACGCTCTTGTGAAAACTATAGTATTTACATGACGACTGCAAATATTACATGTTATGAGATGGCAGAGGCGGTGGTACTCTGTAACGATGGAGGATCCCCACAAAAAAAGCCCTGTATACGTCTATAAAGATAGATGTCAAATTAACAATACTTTAACAACGTATGTATCATTGCATATGTTGGTCCCACAAATAGTTATAAATTAGCCAACTATAGACATAAGGGCAGGGGCATAATTACAGGAGTCTCAGATGAGACTAGGTTCACACCTCATGGAAGCTAATCTGGCTCAGCAGTCAGTAGTGGTATTGCAGGGCCAGAGATCTATTGCGGGCCCATGATCATTTTGACAAATAGATTATTATTGTTAATATACTTAAAAAGGACAGTCTAGTCAAAATTAAACTTTTGATTCCAATAGGGCATGCAATGTTAAACAACTTTCCTATTTACTTTTATCATCAAATTTGCTTTGCTCTCTTGGTATTCTTTGTGGAAAGCTGAACCTAGGTGGACTCATATGCTAATTTCTAAGTCGTTGAACTGTATCTTAGCTCAGTACATTGACGGTCACAGTTAGATACTACTAGTTCATGTGTGTCAGAAAGCACTGTGCTCACATCAGTGGAGTTGTTTATGAGTCAGTACTGATTGGCTACAATGCATGTCTGTTAAAAGACCTGAGGTAAGAGGGCAACCTGCAGAGGCTTAGATACAAGGCAATCACAGAGTGTTAAAAAACTGAAGCATGGGTAATAAAGGGATTATCTATCTTTTAAATAACAAGGTGTAGACTGTCCCTTTAAGATGGCCTTTCATAACATTTTAATTTCTTAAAGAGGCTGACAATAAAAAATATCTAAATTGTTTTGAAACATATTTATATTATTGAACTTTAATGAATAAGTGTTCTCAACATATCATTTGTCTATTTTCTGTATAATAGACAAACAGCAGAGTAATTAAACCATTAAAAACAAATCTCAAAAAATGAAATCTACCTGGTGAAGGGGCATGACTTTAAAATGTGTAATGTATAAAAGTCTGGACATATTTTACAGAGACTACGTTTTCCCCAGTTTGAAATGCAAGCCTCTATTTTATGCATATTGATATGAGTATTTGATATCGGCATATTTTTCTGCAATACCCTTTATGGTTTGCAGTACATTTTTTATATTTTATTTATACTTTTATAGTAAATTATTTTTCGTATTTGTATTTTGGAGCAGGTAAATATTTGTATTTGTTTTCTCGTTGTATTGTTTATTATAGATGCCTAACTTTTTTCTCCTACTGATAGTAAGGCAAACTAATTTAATGTCTAATTATGTTTTCACATTGTGGCACTCTTGCTCCTTAATCTCATTAAATGATATACATTTTAAATGCCACCAGGAGCACTAATGCCATAGGTTAGCTATTATTTATAATTGTAATAAGTGTTTGTTTAATCAACAATAATAAAAAAAATAATAGATGAAATCATATTTCAAAACATTATGAACTAATATTATTGGCTATGTGAAAAAATATTTATATTCAAATTCTTTAGGGAGTTATCGATAATGAATCCATAAACCATAATTTATTACTTTCCCTTTGGCAATGTATAATTCAGGGAAATTAAAAGGATATTAAACAGTATGAGACTAATATAAAATATTAAATTATGTGTAGATACAAAACTATGCAATATACTTTTATTATTTATTCTGTACCTTCCTGTATTTAAAGTGATGGTAAATCCTAGCGTTTGTGAAACGCTAGGATTTACCATTGGAACAAATAAAGGGGACTTTCAGTCATGAAGTATAAAATACTTCATGCTGAAAGCTCCTTTATTTGTTTGCAGCGTTCGCCACCCTGTGCTGCTAAGCCCACGGCAGAACGCTATTTGGCTGAGAGGTGACGTTTCCACCTCTTAACTAATAGCCCTCCCTTTACAGCGCTTTGTGGAGATGAAGTTCAACCTCTAAAGATTTTGAAACAGTGCTGTACTTATCGTATGATTACATTTTGTTATGCGCAGTTCACTCCGTTTGTAGCATTACAGTGCAATCTGTGTCTCAGTGTTGTAGTCTGGCAAATTTTACTACACTAATTGTCACTATTTTACAGGTAAAGTTTTTATTGAATATTAATTCAATACTGTACTATGCTATTGTTAAACTAAACTTTATTGCACCCCTAATATGTGTTAGTTCAAACATATTTTTAAACACACTGGCAAGTGAAAGAAAGCTAAAACCGTGATTTTTTTAATTTAAAGGGACAGTCTAGGCCAAAATAAACTTTCATGATTCAGATGGAGCATGTAATTTTAAACAATTTTCCAATTTACTTTTATCACCAATTTTGCTTTGTTCTCTTGGTATTCTTAGTTGAAAGCTTAACCTAGGAGGTTAATATGCTAATTTCTTAGACCTTGAAGCCCACCTCTTTTCAGATTGCAGTTCAATAGTTTTTCACCACTAGAGGGTGTTAGTTCACGTATTTCATATAGATAACACTGTGCTCGTGAAGTTATCTGGGAGCAGGCACTGATTGGCTAGACTGCAAGTCTGTCAAAAGAACTGAAAAAAGGGGCAGTTTGCAGAGGCTTAGATACAAGATAATCACAGAGGTTAAAAGTATATTATTATAACTGTGTTGGTTATGCAAAACTGGGGAATGGGTAATAAAGGGATTATCTATCTTTTAAAACAATAAAAATTCTGGTGTAGACTGTCCCTTTAAAGTGGTTTTCACTTTACAGCAGGGCACCAGTCCATAGCCCACTGTATGAGTGAGGTGTGTGTGTATATATATATATATATATATATATATATATATATATACACACACACACACAAAAGAAAGTCTTGCACTCACTGGATTCTTTAATGTGCTTTATTTTGCATAAATTATATAAACATATCCGGATATGTTTAAATAATTTGTGCACAATAAAACACATTAAAGAATCCAGTGATTCCAAACCTTTCTTTTGGATTTATTACAGATTTCAAACTGCACCTTGGTTGCTGCCTGGACTGTGGAAATGCACTTTGCAGGACATATATATATATATATATATATATATATATATATATATATATATATATATATATATATATACTTACCATAATTTTTAGAGATGAAACTGGGACCACCTGGTGCGGTGCCAGTGGGGGTGTGGTCAGGAGCATGGTCAAGGGGGCGTGGCAATTACCGGTCCTTTTAAAGTAGTAGCTTTTATGTGTGTAATGTTTCATGGATACTCTACCCTTCCTCAGTCAAACAAGTGAATCACACAGTTTAAATATACCATAACACCACCCCCTAGTGAAAAAGGCACCATTACGTTGTCATGGCAAATAAGTTATTAATCTAAATCTCAGATTCTAAATAATGCCAAACATCAAGCATAATTATCACTTTCATAATTATCAATTTCATAATTATCAATTTCACAATTTAATATCTGCAGTGTAATATGTGTTTTATGTGTCTAATTAAGGAACAGAGCCAAATACTGATAAAGCATAAATACAATATTGAATGAAAGTAAAAAAGAAACACGTAAGTACCTGCTAAAGCTGTTTAAGAGGCTACTCTATACCATAATGCAGGAAGATTATAGCCAAAATGCTATCCTGCATGAAGTAAAGCAAGATCCAGGCCAAAAATCCTTCCTGTCTGTACTTCCTAGTCATACCCATATGATTCCCCTAAAGGTGTATTATCGGCAATGTCACCAGGGGTCGGGGGGTGTTAAATTCTTAGAAAAATAAACAAAGTAGTACTACAAAATTAAAAAAACTCTATGCTGCTCACTCAGCCTGCATTACTAAATGTAAACTTTAAAGGACACAAACGTTAAGCTAAGCAGGGCTGTATGTAACAAAGTACCAGCATGCAACTATGCTGGAGAGCCACAGTCCAGTCATTTTGAATAATGTGTCTGGGTTTCAGGTGGTCTGAAACCCGGACACATGATTTGAAATCTGGAGGTGGCAACCCTACTGGGACAGAATGAACAACTGGGTGGGACACTGGGACAGCGCCTCCAAACCGGGACAATCCCAGTAAAAGTGGGACTTCTGGTAAGCCTATATATATATATATATATATATATATATATATATA
Source organism: Bombina bombina (assembly GCF_027579735.1). Classification (NCBI taxonomy): domain Eukaryota; kingdom Metazoa; phylum Chordata; class Amphibia; order Anura; family Bombinatoridae; genus Bombina; species Bombina bombina. The sequence continues at coordinate 587,536,807 of NC_069502.1, forward strand.
TATATATATATATATATATATATATATATTACAATTATTTTGAAAATATTTACATTACTATAACATAACATACTGTAAATTGTCTGTGGCCCTTACTTAACTCAAATAATTGTGGTCCACTTGAAATCAGTGTTCTCAGTCCACATAAAAATGTACAGAATTAGTTACTGAAATGAAATCACAAACTGAGTTCATGTGAATAAGCAAGTTATGTTGCTCTTTTGGTGTAAAGAGCTCCTACAAGAGTGAATTGCTGGATATAGTGTATGCCCTTCCGGTCTAAATGGCAGTGACAATATAAATAGAAAATTTATTACAGTGACTGTCGTTATTACCTGAAATGTAAACTTTCTGCTCGCTCCTGAGAGCCCTAAGGACAGGCAAAGCAAATAAACAACGAAGCTGCAAGGCCATGTTGGAAGTACACAGCCACAGTGTCTTTTACAAGGAAACAGTGCTCTTTCACCTCCCCATAGCAATCAGCACAGAAGCCCTCCCTTGTTCTCTTAAGGTGGATTAGTTTGATTTTGGCTTAGTCAGTAAATTTAACCATATATATTTTTATTAATTAGTAGCTGAATATGACTGCTTAGTTATGCAATAATAGAAGGCAACGGTTTATTTGATAAAATCGCCCTCTATACTAAATTATATATATGCAGGATTTTTTTTAATTTCCACCTTAACTAAATAAAGGAGAAGGAGATGAAAGCCGAGAGAGGAGGGATTTAGTAGCTGCTGGAGTCTGAGTGACTGTAAATTTCCCCGGAAACTAAAAACGTACCAGCATAACAGATGTAATAAGTATTATGCTGGACTGGTCACTTACAATGCTTTTTATGTTAGTCTTTCTTGTATATTTTTTACCAGCATTAGAAACTTATATTCTATTGCTACAGAATAGATAAAGTCATCCATGAGCTAATTAAACCTCCAATATGTCAGATGCAGGTATTTGCAGTGTGTATTTTTGGAGTAGGTGGGAGTTAACTATGTTTTTGGCGCCCACCCATTATCACAAACTTTTAAGCGTTGGACTGTATATAACATACTATTTGGATCCTGTGCTCCAGAGAGAATATAGTGTTATAGTGCTGTACTATGTTTTTGTGATACGTATATCCTTTTATTTTAATGAGAGGGTATCTTATTTTATGTGTTTGTTATGAAATGTGGGTAAAATCTTAGTTTAGCGTTCTAAATTATTTTCTCAGATGAGGGCTACCAACAATGCTGCAGTGTTTGTGTCTCCAGGAACAAAAAGGGGAGTCATATTTTGGGGTGTAAAATCCCTATTTTCCCCAAAGACTTTCCCCTGCCAGCTCTGCTCACTCACATGGATGCATTGTATTAAACCCTACAGCTTTTTATACATTTGTAACTGTTTACTGTACACAGACACTTACAGCAGCTTTGTCAGTAACAACTGTACAAACTGCTGAGGAAATAATGTTCACACAGCCTTAAAGGGCAGGATAGCACCTGGTCACACAGTCTTAAAGGGACAGACAAAAAAAACACACAGCCTTGAAAGGGTCAACCAGCACCACACGCACACAGTCTTAAAGGGACAGATTGCGGTAATGTTCATGCAGCGCAACCTTAAAGGGCAGCACAACACCTGAGCACAGAGCCTTAAAGGGACAGATCACCGTAATGTGCACTCAGTGCAACCTTAAAGGGCAGCTCAACACCTGCACACAGAGCCTTAAAGGGACAGATCACCATAATGTACATGCAGCGCAACCTTAAAGGGCAGCTCGACACCTGCGCACACAGCCTTAAAGGGACAGATCACTGTAATGTGCACACAGCGCAACCTTAAAGGGCAGCTCGACACCTGCGCACACAGCCTTAAAGGGACAGATCACTGTAATGTGCACACAGCGCAACCTTAAAGGGCAGCTCGACACCTGCGCACAGAGCCTTAAAGGGACAGATTACTGTAATGTGCACGCAGCGTAACCTTAAAGGGCAGCTCGGCACCTGCTCACAGTCTTAAAGGGGCAGGCACACACAACCTTTTAGTGAGTTTACACGCACAGTTTTAAAGGGAGCGATAGTATGCATCCCCATGTGATGCACGCAACCTTAAAGGGACGCTCTGTCACAACGGGACAGTGGCACGTGCACGCACACAAACACACAGAGCACTCTCAGCCTTTAAAAGGACAACTTGCACCACACGCATACAGCCTAAAAGGGACAGATCACCATAATATTCACGCAGCGCAACCTTAAAGGGAAGCTCGGCACTTGCGCACACAGTCTTTAAGGTACAGGCACACACAACCTTTAGTGGTTAAACGCAGACAGTTTTAAAGAGAGCGATAGTATGCATCCACACACAAAGCACAGCGCCTTAAAGGGACACTGTCTTAAAGGGACAGGGGCACATGCACAGCCTTTAAAAGGACAACTTGCACCATAACCACACAGTGTTAACGGAACAGCTCACACCATGCAACCTAGCGCAGACTTAAAGGGGCAGGCACACACAACCTTTAGTGGGTAAAGTCACACCACACGCACACAGTCTTAAAGGGAGCGATAACAGTATACATCCACACGCAACACACACAGCTTTAAAGGAACATCTCACACAATGCTCAGTCTTTAAGGGGCAGGCACACAGGCTTTTAAAGTGACAGTCTACACCAACATTTTTTTTATTTAAAAAGATAGATAATCCCTTTATTACCCATTCCCTGTTTTTGCATAACCAACACAGTTATATTAATATACTTTTTACCTCTGTGATTAACTTGTATCTAAGCCTTTGCAGACAACCTCCTTATCTAAGTGCCTTTGACAGACATGCAGTGTAGTCAATCAGAGAAGACTCCCAAATAACTTCACGGGAGTGAGCACAATGTTATCTATATGACACATGTGAACTAGCACAGTCTAACTGTGAAAAACTTTCAAAATGCTCTGAGCTAGGAGGCGGTTTTCAACTGTTTAGAAATCAGTTTGAGCCTAGCTAGGTTTAGCTTTTCAAAAACACCACTATGGGAACAAAGCAAATTTGATGATAAAATTATATTGGAAACTTGTTTAAAATTGCATACCCTATCTGAATCATGAAAGTTTAGTTTTGACTAGACTGTCCCTTTAAGCACACACAAATGCACACAGCCTTAAAGGGGCACCCAGTATTAAACGCAGACTTTAAAGGGGGAGCTCACACCACACACACACAGTTTTAATGGTACAGGTGCACAAACACAGCACACACAGCCTTAACAGCACAGATCACGTTACGCTTGCACAGTCTTAAAGGCACGGACACCCTCACACAATGCACATAGTCCTTAAAGTGATAGTAAACTTTTCCCCTTTGTCTAAACAAATCTGGAATGTTATAGATATTTTAGAAGGAGTTTAATTCTTCAGTTGTTATGAAGATGCGCTATAACTTACTTTTTAATGTAGCGCTGAAATTCAAATACCCTGCCCTCTGGCCACAAACTTGAAAAGTAATACTTTTATTGAACTAACAGTTTGAAATATTTTCCAATCATCTCTCTAAAACAAAGGTGCTGTATGACTAGAGGGCTGATTGGGGAACCGTTCAAACTGTTAGCTCAACAACAAAAAAACACACACACTCACAGACTAAATGCACAGCTCATGGCTTTGTGTGAATGCCATAAAATCTCTATAACTCTTTTTATGATTGCCTTGAGCCATCTCTAAGGGGTCGATTTACTAAAGTGCGGACGGACATGATACAATGTAGCGTATCATGTCCGCCGCACATCGATAAATGCTGACAGCGTATGCTGTCAGCATTTATCATTGCACAAGCAATTTTTGTGAACTGCTTGTGCAATGCCGCCCCCTGCAGATTCACAGCCAATCGGCCGCTAGCAGGGGGTGTCAATCAGCCTGGTCGTATAGGATCGGGCGTATTGAAGACCGCAGCCTCAGAGGCAGCAGATCAGTTATGGAGCAGCTGTCTTTAGACCGCTGCTTCATAACTGCCGTTTCTGGTGAGCCTGAAGGCTTGCGCGGAAACAGGGGGCATCAAGCTCCATACGTAACTTGATAATTCGGCCCCAAAGTCTGTGTGTACCATAAACCATTTATTTAAAGCATTTAAGGCTGTGCGTGAATGCCATGAGCTGTCCTTTTAAAGCTGTGTGTGTGAACATTGTGACACCTGTACCATTAAAACTGTGTGTGTGTGGTGTGCGCTCCCCCTTTAAAGTCTGCGTTTGTGTCTGTCACTTTAATACTGGGTGCCCTTTAAGGCTGTGTGCATTTGGGTGTGCTTAAAAGCCTGTGTGCCTTAAAGACTGAGCATTGTGTGAGATGTTTTTTTAAGGCTGTGTGCGTTGCGTGTGGATGTATACTGTTATCGCTCCCTTTAAGACTGTGTGCGTGTGGTGTGACTTTACCCACTAAAGGTTGTCTGTGCCTGCCCCTTTAAGACTGTGTGAGCAGGTGGTGAGCTGCCCTTTATGGCTGCGCTAGGTGTGCATGGTGTGAGCTGTTCCGTTAACACTTTGTGGTTATAGTGCAAGTTGTCCTTTTAAAGACTGTGCACATGCCCCTGTCCCTTTAAGACAGAGTGTCCCTTTAAGGCGCTGTGCTTTGCGTGTGGATGCATATTATCGCTCTCTTTAAAACTGTCTGCGTTTAACCACTAAAGGTTGCGTGTGCCTGTACCTTAAAGACTGTGTGCGCAGGTGCCGAGCTGCCCTTTAAGATTGCGCTGCGTGAATATTACGGTGATCTGTCCCTTTTAGGCTGCATGCGTGTGGTGCAAGTTGTCCTTTTAAAGGCTGAGAGTGCTCTGTGTGTTTGTTTGCGTGCACGTGCCACTATCCCATTAAGACAGAGCGTCACTTTAAGGCTTGTGCATCACATGGGGATGCATACTATCGCTCCCTTTAAAACTGTGCGTGTAAACTCACTAAAAGGTTGTGTGTGCCTGCCCCTTTAAGACTGTGAGCAGGTGCCGAGCTGCCCTTTAAGGTTATGCTGCGTGCAAATTGCAGTGATCTTTCCCTTTAAGGCTCTGTGTGCAGGTGTTGAGCTGCCCTTTAAGGTTGCTCTGCATGCACATTACGGTGATCTGTCCCTTTAAGGCTCTGTGCGCAGGTGTCGAGCTGCCCTTTAAGGTTGCACTGCGTCCACATTACGGTGATTTGTCCCTTTAAGGCTGTGTGTGCAGGTGTCGAGCTGCCCTTTAAGGTTGCGCTGCGTGCACATTACAGTGATCTGTCCCTTTAAGGCTGTGTGCGCGAGTGTCGAGCTCGCCTTTAAGGTTGCACTGCGTCCACATTACGGTGATCTGCCCCTTTAAGCCTCTATGTGCAGGTGTTGAGCTGCCCTTTAAGGTTGCGCTGCGTGCACATTACGGTGATCTATCCCTTTAAGGCTGTGTGCGCAGGTGTCGAGCTGCCATTTAAGGTTGCACTGCGTCCACATTACGGTGATCTGTCCCTTTAAGGCTCTGTGCGCAGGTGTCAAGCTGCCCTTTAAGGTTGCGCTGCGTATACATTATGGTGATCTGTCCCTTTAAGGCTCTGTGCGCAAGTGTCGAGCTGCCGTTTAAGGTTGCGCTGCATGCACATTACGGTGCTCTGTCCCTTTAAGGCTCTGTGCGCAGGTGTCGAGCTGCCCTTTAAGGTTGCGCTGCGTGCACATTACAGTGATCTGTCTCTTTAAGGCTGTGTGCGCGGGTGTTGAGCTAATGAGCTGCCCTTTATGGTTGCGCTGCATCCACATTACGGTGATCTGTCCCTTTAAGCCTCTGTACGCAGGTGTTGAGCTGCCCTTTTAGGTTGCGCTGCGTGCACATTACGGTGATTTGTCCCTTTAAGGCTGTGTGTGCAGGTGTCGAGCTGCCCTTTAAGGTTGCGCTGCATGCACATTACGGTGATCTGTCCCTTTAAGGCTGTGTGCGCAGGTGTCGAACTGCCCTTTAAGGTTGCACTGCATGCACATTATGGTGATCTGTCCCTTTAAGGCTCTGTGCGCAGGTGTCGAGCTACCATTTAAGGTTGCGCTGCATATACATTACGGTGACCAGTCCCTTTAAGGCTCTGTGCGCAGGTGTCGAGCTGCCCTTTAAGGTTGCGCTGCGTGCACCTTACAGTGATCTGTCCCTTTAAGGCTCTGCGCAGGTGTCGAGCTGCTCTTTAAGGCTGCGCTGCGTGCACATTACAGTGATCTGTCCCTTTAAGCCTCTGTGCGCAGGTGTTGAGCTGCCCTTTAAGGTTGCGCTGCGTGCACATTACGGTGATTTGTCCCTTTAAGGCTGTGTGCGCCAGTGTCGAGCTGCCCTTTAAGGTTGCGCTGCATGCACATTACGGTGATCTGTCCCTTTAAGGCTCTGTGCACAGGTGTCGAGCTGCCCTTTAAGGTTGCACTGCGTGTACATTACCGTGATCTGTCCCTTTAAGGCTCTGTGCACAGGTGTCGAGCTGCCCTTTAAGGTTGGCTGCGTATACATTACGGTGATCTAAAATAGAAAAAGAAGTTCGATCCCAATATCCGTAATGTAAAAAACAGCCTTTATTTTCCAAATTTTAAAATACAAACATGATACACACACAAAAGGAGTATCAGGTTTTACGCGTTTCGGCTGGTGCCGTACTCATAAACCTGATTAGGCACAGGTGAGTGCCCGCTTAAAAAGGTAACAGAAGAGATGGTTATTGGTTGGTGTTCAACACACCCCTATTAACCATCAAAGTACTGAGAGCACACAATCAATTAATTATATCACACTTTAGATAAAATGGGAAAATGGGAATAAACATAGAAAATTATATACATGTATTTAAGGTCTGGTGTTAAGTAACAAGATAGAAGGGTGATGAATGGCCAGTACATACAGGTTTAGATCCACATGTATGCTGCAAAGCATATTTTGAATATTTTGAATATAGGAAAAAACATAATTTATGTAAGAACTTACCTGATAAATTCATTTCTTTCATATTAGCAAGAGTCCATGAGCTAGTGACGTATGGGATATACATTCCTACCAGGAGGGGCAAAGTTTCCCAAACCTCAAAATGCCTATAAATACACCCCTCACCACACCCACAAATCAGTTTAACGAATAGCCAAGAAGTGGGGTGATAAGAAAAAAGTGCGAAAGCATAAAAAATAAGGAATTGGAATAATTGTGCTTTATACAAAAAAATCATAACCACCACAAAAAAAGGGGTGGGCCTCATGGACTCTTGCTAATATGAAAGAAATGAATTTATCAGGTAAGTTCTTACATAAATTATGTTTTCTTTCATGTAATTAGCAAGAGTCCATGAGCTAGTGACGTATGGGATAATGACTACCCAAGATGTGGATCTTTCCACGCAAGAGTCACTAGAGAGGGAGGGATAAAATAAAGACAGCCAATTCCTGCTGAAAATAATCCACACCCAAAATAAAGTTTAAATGAAAACATAAGCAGAAGATTCAAACTGAAACAGCTGCCTGAAGTACTTTTCTACCAAAAACTGCTTCAGAAGAAGAAAACACATCAAAATGGTAGAATTTAGTAAAAGTATGCAAAGAGGACCAAGTTGCTGCTTTGCAAATCTGATCAACCGAAGCTTCATTCCTAAACGCCCAGGAAGTAGAAACTGACCTAGTAGAATGAGCTGTAATCCTTTGAGGCGGAGTTTTACCCGACTCGACATAAGCATGATGAAATAAAGATTTCAACCAGGATGCCAAAGAAATGGCAGAGGCCTTCTGACCTTTCCTAGAACCGGAAAAGATAACAAATAGACTAGAAGTCTTTCGGAAAGTCTTAGTAGCTTCAACATAATATTTCAAAGCTCTAACCACATCCAAAGAATGCAATGATTTCTCCTTTGAATTCTTAGGATTAGGACATAATGAAGGAAACACAATCTCTCTACAAATGTTGTTGGAATTCACAACCTTAGGTAAAAATTCAAAAGAAGTTCGTAACACCGCCTTATCCTGATGAAAAATCAAAAAAGGAGACTCACAAGAAAGAGCAGATAATTTAGAAACTCTTCTGGCAGAAGAGATGGCCAAAAGGAACAAAACTTTCCAAGAAAGTAATTTAATATCCAATGAATGCATAGGTTCAAACGGAGGAGCTTGAAGAGCCCCCAGAACCAAATTCAAACTCCAAGGAGGAGAAATTGACTTAATAACAGGTTTTATACGCACCAAAGCTTGTACAAAACAATGAATATCAGGAAGATTAGCAATCTTTCTGTGAAAAAGAACAGAAAGAGCAGAGATTTGTCCTTTCAAGGAACTTGCAGACAAACCTTTATCCAAACCATCCTGAAGAAACTGTAAAATTCTTGGAATTCTAAAAGAATGCCAGGAAAAATGATGAAAAAGACACCAAGAAATATAAGTCTTCCAGACTCTATAATATATCTCCCTAGATACAGATTTACGAGCCTGTAACATAGTATTAATCACAGAGTCAGAGAAACCTCTTTGACTAAGAATCAAGCGTTCAATCTCCATACCTTTAAATTTAAGGATTTGAGATCCTGATGGAAAAAAGGACCTTGCGACAGAAGGTCTGGTCTTAACGGAAGAGTCCACGGTTGGCAAGAGGCCATCCGGACAAGATCCGCATACCAAAACCTGTGAGGCCATGCTGCCAGCAGAACAAACGAGCATTCCTTCAGAATTTTGGAGATCACTCTTGGAAGAAGAACTAGAGGCTGAAAGATATAGGCAGGATGATACTTCCAAGGAAGTGACAATGCATCCACTGCTTCCGCTTGAGGATCCCTGGATCTGGACAGATACCTGGGAAGTTTCTTGTTTAGATGAGAGGCCATCAGATCTATTTCTGGAAGCCCCCACATTTGAACAATCTGAAAAAATACCTCTAGGTGAAGAGACCATTCGCCCGGATGCAACGTTTGGCGACTGAGATAATCCGCTTCCCAATTGTCTATACCTGGGATATGAACCGCAGAAACTAGACAGGAGCTGGATTCCGCCCAAACCAGAATTCGAGATACTTCTTTCATAGCTAGAGGACTGTGAGTCCCTCCTTGATGATTGATGTATGCTACAGTTGTGACATTGTCTGTCTGAAAACAAATGAACGATTCTCTCTTCAGAAGAGGCCAAGACTGAAGAGCTCTGAAAATTGCACGGAGTTCCAAAATATTGATCGGTAATCTCACCTCCTGAGATTCCCAAACCCCTTGTGCCGTCAGAGACCCCCACACAGCTCCCCAACCTGTAAGACTTGCATCTGTTGAAATTACAGTCCAGGTCGGAAGAACAAAAGAAGCCCCCTGAATTAAACGATGGTGATCTGTCCACCACGTCAGAGAGTGTCGTACAATCGGTTTTAAAGATATTAATTGAGATATCTTTGTGTAATCCCTGCACCATTGGTTCAGCATACAGAGCTGAAGAGGTCGCATGTGAAAACGAGCAAAGGGGATCGCGTCCGATGCAGCAGTCATAAGACCTAGAATTTCCATGCATAAGGCTACCGAAGGGAATGATTGTGACTGAAGGTTTCGACAAGCTGATATCAATGTTAGACGTATCTTGTCTGTCAAAGATAGAGTCATGGACACTGAATCTATCTGGAAACCCAAAAAGGTTACCCTTGTCTGAGGAATCAATGAACTTTTTAGTAAATTGATCCTCCAACCATGATCTTGAAGAAACAACACAAGTCGATTCGTATGAGATTCTGCTAAATGTAAAGACTGAGCAAGTACCAAGATATCGTCCAAATAAGGAAATACCACAAAACCCTGTTCTCTGATTACAGACAGAAGGGCACCGAGAACCTTTGTAAAAATTCTTGGAGCTGTTGCTAGACCAAACGGTAGAGCCACAAACTGGTAATGCTTGTCTAGGAAAGAGAATCTCAGAAACTGAAAGTGATCTGGATGAATCGGAATATGCAGATATGCATCCTGTAAATCTATTGTAGACATATAATGCCCTTGCTGAACAAAAGGCAGGATAGTCCTTACAGTTACCATTTTGAATGTTGGTATCCTTACATAACGATTCAATATCTTTAGATCCAGAACTGGTCTGAAGGAATTCTCCTTCTTTGGTACAATGAAGAGATTTGAATAAAACCCCAGCCCCCGTTCCAGAACTGGAACTGGCATAATTACTCCAGCCAACTCTAGATCTGAAACACATTTCAGAAATGCTTGAGCCTTTGCTGGATTTACTGGGACACGGGAAAGAAAAAATCTCTTTGCAGGAGGTCTTATTTTGAAGCCAATTCTGTACCCTTCTGAAACAATGTTCTGAATCCAAAGATTGTGAACGGATTTGATCCAAATTTCTTTGAAAAAACGTAATCTGCCCCCTACCAGCTGAGCTGGAATGAGGGCCGCACCTTCATGTGGACTTAGAAGCTGGCTTTGATTTTCTAGAAGGCTTGGATTTATTCCAGACTGGAGATGGTTTCCAAACTGATACCGCTCCTGAGGATGAAGGATCAGGTTTCTGTTCCTTGTTGTGACGAAAGGAACGAAAACGATTATTAGACCTGAATTTACCTTTAGATTTTTTATCCTGTGGTAAAAAAGTTCCTTTCCCTCCAGTAACAGTTGAAATAATAGAATCCAACTGAGAACCAAATAATTTATTACCCTGGAAAGAAAGGGAAAGCAGAGTAGACTTAGAAGACATATCAGCATTCCAAGTTTTAAGCCATAAAGCTCTTCTAGCTAAAATAGCTAAAGACATATACCTGACATCAACCCTAATGATATCAAAGATGGCATCACAAATAAAATTATTAGCATGTTGAAGAAGAATAATAATGCTATGAGAAGTATGATCTGTTACTTGTTGCGCTAAAGCTTCCAACCAAAAAGTTGAAGCTGCAGCAACATCCGCCAAAGATATAGCAGGTCTAAGAAGATTACCTGAACACAAATAGGCTTTTCTTAGAAATGATTCAATTTTCCTATCTAAAGGATCCTTAAAGGAAGTACCATCTGCCGTAGGAATCGTAGTACGCTTAGCAAGAGTAGAGACAGCCCCATCAACCTTAGGGATTTTGTCCCAAAACTCTAATCTGTCAGATGGCACAGGATATAATTGCTTAAAACGTTTAGAAGGAGTAAATGAATTACCCAAATTATTCCATTCCCTGGAAATTACTTCAGAAATAGCACTAGGAACAGGAAAAACTTCTGGAATAACTACAGGAAATTTAAAAACCTTATCTAAACGTTTAGATTTAGAATCAAGAGGACCAGAATCCTCAATTTCTAAAGCAATTAGAACTTCTTTAAGTAAAGAACGAATAAATTCCATTTTAAATAAATATGAAGATTTATCAGCATCAACCTCTGAGACAGAATCCTCTGAACCAGAAGAACCATTATCAGAATCAGAATGATGATGTTCATTTAAAAATTCATCTGAACAATGAGAAGTTTTAAAAGATTTTTTATGTTTACTAGAAGGAGGAATAACAGACAAAGCCTTCTTAATGGATTCAGAAACACAATCTCTTATGTTATCAGGAACACTCTGAGTATTAGATGTTGACGGAACAGCAACAGGTAATGGAACTTTACTAAAGGAAATTTTATCTGCATTAACAAGTTTGTCATGACATTCAATACAAACAACAGCTGGAGGAACAGATACCAAAGGTTTACAGCAGATACACTTAGCTTTGGTAGCTCCAGCACCAGGCAGCGATTTTCCTGAAGTATCTTCTGACTCAGTTGCAACGTGGGACATCTTGCAATATGTAATAGAAAAAACAACATATAAAGCAAAATAGATCAAATTCCTTAAATGACAGTTTCAGGAATGGGAAAAAATGCCAGTGAACAAGCTTCTAGCAACCAGAAGCAATAAATAATGAGACTTAAATAATGTGGAGACAAAAGTGACGCCCATATTTTTTTAGCGCCAAATAAGACGCCCACATTATTTGGCGCCTAAATGCTTTTGGCGCCAAAAATGACGCCACATCCGGAACACCGACACTTTTGACGCAAAAAAACGTCAAAAAATGACGCAACTTCCGGCGACACGTATGACGCCGGAAACAGAAAAAATTTTTGCGCCAAAAAAGTCTGCGCCAAGAATGACGCAATAAAATGAAGCATTTTCAGCCCCCGCGAGCCTAAGAGCCCACAGGGAAAAAGTCAAATTTTTAAGGTAAGAAAAAATGATTGATTCAAATGCATTATCCCAAATATGAAACTGACTGTCTGAAAATAAGGAATGTTGAACATCCTGAGTCAAGGCAAATAAATGTTTGAATACATATATTTAGAACTTTATTAAAAAAAGTGCCCAACCATAGCTTAGAGTGTCACAGAAAATAAGACTTACTTACCCCAGGACACTCATCTACATGTTGTAGAAAGCCAAACCAGTACTGAAACGAGAATCAGCAGAGGTAATGGTATATATAAGAGTATATCGTCGATCTGAAAAGGGAGGTAAGAGATGAATCTCTACGACCGATAACAGAGAACCTATGAAATAGACCCCGTAGAAGGAGATCATTGCATTCAAATAGGCAATACTCTCCTCACATCCCTCTGACATTCACTGCACGCTGAGAGGAAAACCGGGCTCCAACCTGCTGCGGAGCGCATATCAACGTAGAATCTAGCACAAACTTCACCACCTCCATAGGAGGCAAAGTTTGTAAAACTGATTTGTGGGTGTGGTGAGGGGTGTATTTATAGGCATTTTGAGGTTTGGGAAACTTTGCCCCTCCTGGTAGGAATGTATATCCCATACGTCACTAGCTCATGGACTCTTGCTAATTACATGAAAGAAACAAGCATGTTATTGCTATGTTGCAGAACGAAAAGGCATATTAGATGACAAAACAAAAATGTAGGAATAATAAAACAACATTAAGTGCATGTACATATGACAAACTAGACCCATTGGTATTTAGGAACAATGGGTACATTCTATTCCAACATTGTTTTGAACATAAGCCACTGTATAAGAAACACAGGATCAAAATGGGATAATAAATATCAAGGTAGCTTTGCTGACCATTTTGTTTAAACTTACACTGATTATTTATAAACAAGCCCTTTTATTTAATATTTAAACAATTTTGAATAATCAAACAGAAGAAGATAATACATAACTCTTCTCATGTCCCTATAAGATTATAAATCAATTGTTCAGATTAGTGCATATTATTTTAAAGAAAATATATTATATTAGTGTAGTGCTGGTGTTTTTATTCTGAGCTAGCCCTCTCGTGAAAGATTTATCCTATATTCTAAAGATATTAGTTTGTAAGAGGTGTGCCGGACCATGAAGCCAATCATTATTTCCAATGGTTTATGATATCAAACTCAGAATTAAATCCACGTGGTATATGAGTGTTTAGCTTCATGATCCAGTACACCTCTTGCCTGGCCAAAATTTCATCCTTGTTCCCTCCTCTGGGAGGCAAATTGATGGTTTCAATGCCTCGCCATCTGAAAGATTTGGTGTCCTTGCCGTGCACCTCAATAAAGTGTCGTGAGAGTGCTGAACATGGTTTATCATATTTGATATAACCAAGATGCTCTCTAATCCTTGTCCGGGCTTCCCTACTTGTCATTCCAACATACTGTTTGGAGTGTTCCTCACACTCTATGAGGTACACGACATAGACACTTGAGCATTTAATGCATCCCTTGGACAAAAACTTGTCCCCGGTTGAGCATAAAAAAAAGTCTTTGCCTTCAACAACGGTGTCGCAGGCCTTACACCTGTGGTCCCCATATTTGTAAGTGCCATTGACTTGTAACCAGGAACTTTTCTTCCCTTTTTTAGATGTGTGGGTGAGTCCTCAATATTACCTATAGGATTTCGTATGTCACAGAGAAATCACTCCTTGATTACGGTATACATGTTTGACAAGGGTTCTATTCTGATTACCGCCAAAGACTGTCACATATGAGGCTGTGAATACGCCTATTATACATTAATCAGCTAACAAGGGTTAATACACAGTATTATTCTTTTTCTCATTATTACGGTGATCTGTCCCTTTAAGGCTCTGTGCGCAGGTGTCAAGCTGCACTTTAAGGTTGCGCTGCATGAACATTACCGCGATCTGTCCCTTTAAGACTGTGTGCGTCTGGTGCTAGTTTGTACAGTTATTACTGACAAAGCTGCTTTACAGTAAACGGTTACAAATATATAAAAACCTGTAGGCTGAGGGTTTGATACAATGTATCCATGTGGGTGAGCAGAGCTGGCTGGCTGTGGAAAGTCTATGGGGAAAACACAGATTTTACACCCCAAAATATGACTCCCCTTTTTGTTCCTGGAGACACAAACACTGCAGCATTGTTGGTAGCCCTCATCTGGACCCCCACGCCAATTTTAGTAGGAAAATAATGAGATATGGCTGTGAAAATCATTTAGAACGCTAAACTAAGATTTTACCGAAATTTGTAACTCAGAGTTATATTTCTTTCATTTTCTTGGCGTTGTAAAGTCATGCCGCTTTATCCTGCCACAGGAAGCCTCAGTAGATATAAGAACTGCAAAGCAGACAAAAAGCATGTTTTGCTTATAAAATGACAGTGACTAGCTGTCTCTGCTCCAGTAACAAGTTTAGATTGGCTCCTCTAAATGGGGGTGTTGTTTGGCTGCTGGAAAAAGACTGCAGTAAACAAGGTGTAAATCCCTTCAAAAAAATATCACATTTACTTAAAGGGACATTATACACTAGATGTTTTTTTGCATAAATGTTTTGTAGATGACCCATTTACATAATCCATCTGGGTGTGTTTTTGCAACAATGTATAGTTTTGCTGATTTTTAAATAACATTGTGCTGATTTTCAGACTCCTAACAAAGCCCCAAAGTTTTAGTTGTATTTTGATGTATACAGATTTTAGACTGCTTCTATTTGTATAATGGGTCTTTTCATATACGGGGGAGGGGGGAGGTTCTGCTCTCAGCCCCTTTCAGTGGGTGTCCCAGGCTCATCTCCTTTACTTTTATCATCAATTTTGCTTTGTTCTCTTGGTATTCGTAGTTGAAAGCTAAACCTAGGTAGGCTCATATATTAATTTCTTAGCCCCTGAAGGCCGCCTCCTGTCTGAATGCATTTTGATATTTTTTCACCATTAGAGGGCATTAGTTCATGTATGCCATATAGATATTGTACTGTCGCCTGTGAAGTTAACTAGGAGCACTGATTGGCTAAAATGCAAATCTATCAAAAGAACTGAAATAAGGGGGCAGTCTGCAGAGGCTTAGATACAAGGTAATCACAGAGGTAAAAAGTGTATTAATATAACTGTGTTGGTTATGCAAAACTGGGGAATGGGTAATAAAGGGATTATCTATCTTTTTAAATAACAAAAATTCTGGTATTCACTATCCCTTTAAATTGGAAGCTTCTATGTTATTTTTTGAATGGTTTTACACTGGATTTTTTTTATCATTATCTGTGCATATTATTCTTTATAGTAGTGTCTATTACATGCAATTAAATGAACTGGTGTATACTGCCCCTTTAATGTGTTCATTTATTACACAACTTCAGAAAATCTTGTAATTACAAGCTTTATTGACCCTGTAATAGGAACCCTTTCAACAAAGCAATATCTCCCAATACCCATTGGTTGCTACCCAACACAAACAGTCCCACTGCAAAACCCCTAAACAATATACCAATTGGTCCCACTAAATTAAAACTCCCTTCACTTTCAAATCATAAATACCCTCAAAACTTTAATGACAATTTAACACCTTCATGCCGGTGTTCTAAAATAAGTCTCGACATAAGAATGCGGGACCTGCGTCACTTTTGGTGACGTGACATCAGCAGTTGGAGGTGTGTGGCGCTCACTGCGAATGCGCAAGTGGCTCAACCTCTCAAAATCAGCTGTTTCAGTTGCAGCAAAGGGTTGAGGAGTTATATGGAGATTAGCCTTTATTGCGCATGCCCTCCCAACACACTCAGCGCATGCGCACGGCATCAGAGGATCCAGGATTAATACAGGCGAGTTGCCTTCAGTGCGCATTTGCGTGGTGACGTACAATGGGGGTAAAAAAAAACATACAATTTGAAATAATATTAAAAAATATGTGAATACAAAATTATCAACACTTAAAGGGCCCTAATACCCAAATGTTTAAACACTTGAAAGTGATGCAGTATAGCTGTAAAAAGCTGACTAGAAAATATCTCCTGAACATCTCTATGTAAAAAAGAAAGATATTTTACCTCAAAAGTTCCTCAGTAGCCACATCCCATTGTAAAGGATTTCTAAACAGCATTTTAGTGTGTCTGTCCTGGGACAGCTTAGGGGATGAGCCTCGTACACTCTCATGTTATTTCCCTATTCAGCTTACTATCGGCTAGATTTGGAGTTCGGCGGTAGATGGGTTGCTAACGCCACGCGTGTTTTATGTCTAACGCACGTCATTGTTTGACTCCGGTATTTAGAGTTCAAAACAGACCATCTAACGATGCTCCTAACGCGTGTATGTCACACGCGTAATACTGCCCGCGTAAGACAGTCTCCCATAGAGATCAATGGGAAAGGAAAAAAATAGCTTTTTTCACCTAACACTCGATCTCGCAAGAATACGCACAGCTCGGTCATATGACGCATACCACATCATGCACAACAATAACACGCCGCAAATGTCACAACAACAATCAATCAACAAAGCACACAAGCATTACACATTCACAAGCGGGGGGATTTGAAATAAAATTTAATACGGGGAATACGCATATACTTTAAGATGCGGAAAATTGCAAAATAACAACAAGGAATAAAAAATATATACATACACTAGAAAAATAATCGCATTCAATATAACTATATATTAGGACAAACATACATATACAACACTTCACTAAGAACACACCATCGCAAATTCACATTTAAAAAGAATACTATTGGACAATGTTAGAGAAAACGACCACTATGACATCATCGCATTCTACACATTCCACAAATACTAACTCAAAATGAGCATGCGCAAATTCACACACCTAATACACATTGCACTAATATTAATTGCTAATAAAGCACACCTGAACACTAAATACAAGGGAAATTGGTACATCATTAAACATTTACACAGGGTAT